>NW_023604295.1:84438751-84593869 GCF_014898055.3 Talpa occidentalis | reverse complement strand
ACCGGCACCCCTTATCGGCGGCCCCAGGAAGTGCACCCTGTGTGCAGCCAAGCCAGAGTCGGGTGGGCGGGGTCAGGCTCCGGCCAGGGACGGAGCCTGGGGCTCATCAGCTCTGCTGCGCCAGGTGCCTGCGGACGCTTCCCCCTTAGAGTGGTGCCGGCTCGCACGGGGCTTTTTTCCGCGCCGGCCTGTGTGCCTGCAGTTTTGGAAGATGCCGCGGCCCGCCCGCTTGACCCTGGCTTCCAGGGGGTGCCCTCCCCTGACCGGGACCCCGGACCTCACTCTAGAGCGTCTGAGGGCGCAAGGCCACGCCACTGGGGCTGTGAGTGCGAGAGGAGGGTGCAGGCGTGCCCCGGGAGGAAGCTTTGGGCTCTCTCTAAGGGGAAGAGCACCCAGTTTCGCCACGGGGGAGGACAATCCCGTACCCCCATGGATGCAGGGGTGGCCCCCGCCCGGTGGGGGCTGAGGATCCCCAAACCCCCTCACCGGCGCCCCTAGCGGCGGCCCTAGGAAGTGCACTTGTGCGCAGCCAGAGTCGGAAGGGCGGGGTCAGGCTCCGGCCAGGGGCGGAGCCTGGGGCTCATCAGCGCTGCTGGGCCAGGTGCGTGTGGACTATTCCCCTTTGTGTGTTGCCAGCTTGCCCGGGGCTTTTTTCCGCGCCGGCCTGTGTGCCTGCAGTCTTGGAAGAGGCCGCGGCCACTGCTTGTCCCTGGCTTCCAGGGGGTGCCCTCCCCTGACCGGGACCCTGGCCCAAGGTTTAGGGCGTCTGCGGGCGCACGGCCCCTCCGCTGGGGCTGTGGATGCGAGAGGAGGGTGCACGCGTGCCCCGGGAGGAAGGTTTGGGCTCCCGCGAAGGGGAAGAGATCCCCGTTCCCCCATGGGGGAGGACAATCCTGTACCCTGATGGATGCAGTGGTGGCCCCAGCCAGATGGGGGCTGAGGGTCCCCGAAATCCCTCAACGCCGCCCCCTAGCGGCGGACCTAGGAAGTGCACATATGCGCAGCCAAGCCAGAGTCGGTTGGGTGGGGTCAAGTTACTGCCAGTGTCGTTGCCTGGGGCTCATCAGCGCTGCTGGGCCAGTTGCGTGAGGACTCTTCCCCTTTGAGTGGTGCCTTCTTGCCCGGGGCTTTTTTCCGCGCCGGCCTGTGTGCCTGCAGTTTTGGAAGAGGCCGTGGCCGCCGCTTGCCCCTGGCTTCCAGGGGGAGCCCTCCCCTGACCGGGACCCCGGCCCTCCGTCTAGGGCGTCTGCGGGCGCATGGCCCCGCGGCTGGGGCTGTGAGTGCGAGAGGAGGGTGCAGGCGTGCCCTGGGAGTAAGGTTTGGACACCAGCGAAGGGGAAGAGGGCCCCGTTCCCCCACGGGGGAGGACAATCCCGTACCCCCATGGGTGCAGGGGTGGCCCCAGCCCGGTGGGGGCTGAGGTTCCCCGAACCACCTCACCGGTGCCCCCTAGCGGCGGCCGTAGTAAGTGCACCTCTGTGCAGCCAAGCCAGAGTCTGGTGGCCGGGTCAGGCACCAGCCATGTGCGGAGCTGGGGCTCATCAGTGCTGCTGGGCCAGGTGCGGGCGTACTCTTCCACTTTGAGTGGTGCCGGCTTGCCCGGGGCTTTTTTCCGCGCCGGCATTTGTGCCTGCAGTTTTGGAAGAGGCCGCAGCCTCCGCTTGTCCCTAGATTCCAGGGCCTGCCCTCCCCTTACTGGGACCCCGGCCCTCCCTGTAGGGCGTCTGCGGGCGCACGGCCCCACCGCTGGGGCTGTGAGTGCGAGAGGATTTTGCAGGCGTGCCCCGGGAGGAAGGTTTGGGCTCCCGCCAAGGGGAAGAGGGCCCCGTTCCCCACGGGGGAGTACAATCCCATAACCCCATGGGTGCAGGGGTGGCCCCAGCCCGTTGGGGGCTGAGGGTCCCCGAATCCCCTCACCGGCGCCTCTTAGCAGCGGCTCTAGGAAGTGCACCTGTGCGCAGCCAGAGTTGGGTGGGCGGGGTCAGGCTCCGGCTTAGGCGGACCCTGGGGATCATCAGCACTGCTGGGCATGGTGCATGCGGAATCTTCCCCTTTGAGTGGTGCCGGCTTGCCCGGGGCATTTTTCCGCGCCTGCCTGTGTGCCTGCAGTTTTGGAAGAGGCCGTGGCCGCTGCTTGTCCCTGGTTTCCAGGGGGAGCCCTCCCCTGACCGGGACCCCGGCCCTCCGTCTAGGGCGTCTGCGGGCGCATGACCCCGCTCTGGGGCTGTGAGTGCGAGATAGGGTGCAGGCGTGCCCCGGGAGTAAGGTTTGGACACCAGCGAAGGGGAAGAGGGCCCCGTTCCCCCACGGGGGAGGACATTCCCGTACCCCCATGGGTGCAGGCGTGGCCCCAGCCCGGTGGGGACTGAGGGTCCCTGAACCCCCTCACCGGCGCCCCCTAGCGGCGGCCCTAGGAAGTGCACTTGTGCGCAGCCAGAGTCGGAAGGGCGGGGTCAGGCTCCGGCCAGGGGCGGAGCCTGGGGCTCATCAGCGCTGCTGGGCCAGGTGCGTGTGGACTATTCCCCTTTGTGTGTTGCCAGCTTGCCCGGGGCTTTTTTCCGCGCCGGCCTGTGTGCCTGCAGTTTTGGAAGAGGCCGCGGCCGCTGCTTGTCCCTGGCTTCCAGGGGCTGCCCTCCCCTGACCGGGACCCTGGCCCAAGGTTTAGGGCGTCTGCGGTCGCACGGCCCCACCGCTGGGGCTGTGGATGCGAGAGGAGGGTGCTCGCGTGCCCCGGGAGTAAGGTTTGGGCTCCCGCGAAGGGGAAGAGGTCCCCGTTCCCCCATGGGGGAGGACAATCCCGTACCCTGATGGATGCAGTGGTGGCCCCAGCCAGATGGGGGCTGAGGATCCCCGAAATCCCACAACGCCGCCCCCTAGCGGCGGACCTAGGAAGTGCACATATGCGCAGCCAAGCCAGAGTCGGTTGGGCGGGGTCAAGTTACTGGGAGGGTCGTTGCCTGGGGCTCATCAGCGCTGTTGGGCCAGTTGCCTGAGGACTCTTCCCCTTTGAGTGGTTCCTTCTTGTCCGGGGCTTTTTTCCACGCCGGCCTGTGTGCCTGCAGTTTTGGAAGAGGCCGTGGCCGCCGCTTGTCCCTGGCTTCCAGGGGGAGCCCTCCCCTGACCGGGACCCCGGCCCTCCGTCTAGGGTGTCTGCGGGCTCATGGCCCCGCGGCTGGGGCTGTGAGTGCGAGAGAGGGTGCAGGCGTGCCCCGGGAGTAAGGTTTGGACACCAGCGAAGGGGAAGAGGGCCCCGTTCCCCCACGGGGGAGGACAATCCCGTACCCCCATGGTTGCAGGGTTGGCCCCAGCCCGGTGGGGGCTGAGGATCCCCGAACCACCTCACCGGTGCCCCTAGCGGCGGCCGTAGTAAGTGCACCTCTGGGAAGCCTAGCCAGAGCCGGGTGGCCGGGTCAGGCACCAGCCATGTGCGGAGCTGGGGCTCATCAGTGCTGCTGGGCCAGTTGCAGGCGTACTCTTCCCCTTTGAGTGGTGCCGGCTTGCCCGGGGCTTTTTTCCGCGCCGGCATTTGTGCCTGCAGTTTTGGAAGAGGCCGCGGCCGCCGCTTGTCCCTAGATTCCAGGGGCTGCCCTCCCCTTACTGGGACCCTGGCCCTCCCTGTAGGGCGTCTGCGGGCGCACGGCCCCGCCGATGGGGCTGTGAGTGCGAGAGGATTTTGCAGGCGTTCCCCGAGAGGAAGGTTTGGGCTCCCGCCAAGGGGAAGAGGGCCCCGTTCCCCACGGGGGAGTACAATCCCATACCCCCATGGGTGCAGGGGTGGCCCCAGCCCGTTGGGGGCTGAGGGTCCCCGAATCTCCTCACCGGCGCCTCTTAGCGGCGGCCCTAGGAAGTGCAACTGTGCGCAGCCAGAGTTGGGTGGGCGGGGTCAGGCTCCGGCCAGGGGCGGAGCCTGGGGCTTATCAGCGCTGCTGGGCCAGGTGCTTGCGGATTCTTCCTTTGAGTAGTGCCGGCTTGCCCGGGGCTTTTTTCCGCGCTGGCCTGTTAGCCCGTACTTTTGGAAGAGGCCGTGGCCGCCGCTTGTCCATGGCTTCAGGGGGTGCCCTCGCCTGACCGGGAACCCGGCCCTCCGTCTAGGGCTTCTGTGGGCGCAAGGGCCTGCCGCTGGGCCCTGAGTGCGAGAGGAGGGTGCAGGCGTGCCCCGGGAGGAAGATTTGGGCTCCCGCGTAGGGGAAGAGGTCCCCGTTTCCCCACGGGGGTGGACAATCCCATACACCAACTGGTGCAGTCGTGGCCCCAGCCTGGTGAGGGCTGAGGGTACCCGAACCCCCTCAACTGCGCCCCCTAGCAACGGCCCTAGGAAGTGCACCTGTGCGCAGCCAAGCCAGAGTCGGGTGGGCGGGGTCAGGCTCCGGCCAGGGGCGGAGCCTGGAGCTCATCAGCACTGCTGGGCCAGGTGCGTGTGGATGGACTCTTCCCCTTTGAGTGGTGCCGACTTCCCGGCCTTTTTTCCACGCCGGCCTGCGTGCCTGCAGTTTTGGAAGAGGCCGCGGCCGACGCTTTTCCCTGGCTTCCAGGGGGTGCCCTTCCCAGACCGGGACCCCGGCCCTCCGTCTAGGGCTTCTGCGGGCGCACGGCCTCGCCGCTGGGGCTGTGGGTGCGAGAGGAGGGTGCAGGCGTGCCCGGGAGGAAGGTTTGGGCTCCCGCGAGGGGGAAGAGGGCCCAATCCCCCACGGGGGTGGACAATCCCGTAACCTCATGGGTGCACGTGTGTCCCCAGCCCGCTGGGGGCTGAGGGTCCCCGAACCCCCTCACTGGCGCCCCCTAGCAGCGGCCCTAGGAAGTGCACCTGTGTGCAGCCAAGCCAGAGTCGGGTGGGCGGCGTCAGGCTCCGACCAGGGGTGGAGCCTGGGTCTCATCTGCGCTGCTGGGCCAGGTGCATGTGGACTCTTCCCCTTTGAGTTGTGCCGGCTCGCCCGGGGATTTCATCCGCGCCGGCCTGTTTGCCCACATTTTTGGAAGAGGCCGCGGACGCCGCTTGTCCATGGCTTCAGGGGGTGCCCTCCCCTGACCGGGAACTCGGCCCTCCGTCTAGGGCATCTGTGGGCGCAAGAGCCTGCCGCTGGGCCCTGAGTTCAAGAGGAGGGTGCAGGCGTGCCCCTGGAGGAAGATTTGGGCTCCCACGTAGGGGAAGAGGTCCCTGTTTCCCCACGGGGGAGGACAATCCCATACACCAATTCGTGCAGTCGTGGCCCCAGCCTGGTGAGGGCTGAGGGTACCCGAACCCCCCTCAACTGCGCCCCCTAGCGACGGCCCTAGGAAGTGCACCTGTGCGTAGTCAAGCCAGAGTCGGTTGGGCGGGGTCAAGCTCCGGCCAGGGGCGGAGCCTGTTGCTCATCAACACTGCTGGGCCAGGTGCGTGTGGACTCTTCCCCTTTGAGTGGTGCCGGCTAAACGGGGCTTTTTTCCGCGCCGGCCTGTGTGCCGGCAGTTTTGGAAGAGGCCGCGGCCGACGCTTGTCCCTGGCTTCCAGGGGGTGCCCTCCCCAGACCGGGACCCCGGCCCTCCATCTAGGGCATCTGCGGGCGCACGGCCCCGCTGCTGGGGCTGTGGGTGCGAGAGGAGGGTGCAGGCGTGCCCCGGGAGGAAGGTTTGGGCTCCCGTGATGGGGAAGAGGGCCCCGTTCCACCAAGGGGGAGGACAATCCCGTACCCACATGGGTGCTGGGTGGCCCCAGCCAGGTGGGGGCTGAGGGTCCCCAAAATCCCTCACCGGCGCCCTCAAGCGGCAGCCCTAGGAAGTGCACCTGTGCGCAGCCAAGCCAGAGTCGGGTGGGCGGGGTCAGGCTCCGGCAAGGGGCGGAGCTTGCGGCTCATCAGCGCTGCTGAGCCAGGTGCGTGCGGACTCTTCCCCTTTGAGTGGTGCCGGCTCGCCTGGGGCTTTTTTCCGCGCCGGCCTGTGTGCCTGAATTTTGGAAGAGGCCGCGGACGCCGCTTGTCCCTGGCTTCCAGGGAGTGCCCTCCCCTGACCAGGACCCAGGCCCTCCGTCTAGGGCGTCTGCGGGCGCACGGACCCGCCACTGGGGCTGTGTGTGCGAGAGGAGGTTGCAGGCGTGCCCCGCGAGGAAGGTTTGGGCTCCCGCGAAGGGGAAGAGGGCCCCGTTCCACATGGGAGGGAACAATCCCTTACCCCCATGGGTGCAGGGGTGGCACCAGACCCGTGAGGGCTGAAGTTCCCCGAACCCCCTCACCGGGGCTCCTAGCGGCGGCCTTAGGAAGTGCACCTGTGCACAGCCAGAGTCGGGTGGGCGGGGTCAGGCTCTGCCCAGGGCCGGAGCCTGGGGCTCATCAGCGCTGCTAGGCCAGGTGCCTGCGGACTGTTCCCCTTTGAGTGGTGCCGGCTCGCCCGGGGCTTTTTTTCTCGAGGCCTGTGTGCCTGCAGTTTTGGAAGAGGGCGTGGCTGCGGTTTGTCCCTGGCTTACAGGGGTTGCCCTCCCCTGACAAGGACCCCGGCCCTCCCTCTACGGCGTCTGCGGGCGCCCGACCCCGCCGCTGAGGCTGTGAGTGCGAGAGGAGGGTGCAGGCGTGCCCCGGGAGGAAGGTTTGGGCTCCCAAGAAGGGGAAGAGGGCCCCGTTCCCCCACGGGGGAGGACAATACCGGACCCCCATGGGTGCAGGTTTGGCCCCAGCCCGGTGGGGGCTGAGGGTCCCCGCACCATCTCACCGGCGCCCCCTAGCGACGGCCCTAGGAATTGCACCTCTGCGCAGCCAAGCCAAAGTCGGGTGGGCGGGGTCAGGCTCCGACCAGGGGCGGAGCCTGGGGCTAATCAGCGCTGCAGGGCCAGGTGGGTGCGGACTCTTCCCCTTTGAGTGGTGCCTTCTTGCCTGGGGCTTTTTTCCGCGCCGGGCTGTGTGCCTGTAATTTTTGAAGAGGCCAGGGCCGTCGCTTGTCCCTGGCTTCCACGTGGTTCCCTCCCCTTACCGGGACCCCGGCCCTCCCTGCAGGGCATCTGCAGGCGCATGGCCCCGCCGCTGAGGCTGTGAGTGCGAGAGGAGGGTGCAGGCGTGCCCCGGGAGGAAGGTTTGGGCTCCTAAGCAGAAATAAGAGAAGAATGACCTGAAGAAGAAGGAGAAGAAGCAAGAGCAGAAGTTATTGAAAAACCAGAAAATCCAGTAGAAACAGAAGAAGATGAAGAAGAAGAAGAGAGTGATGTAGAACTACAAGAAGAACAGGCAGAATTGTGGGACAGTAAACAGGAAGAGGTTCAGGATAATCCTAAAGACAACAAAAACCTAGAAATAACACCATTACTCGCTCAAGCCTCTGCTCCTATATTAAAAGAATCCCTTTCCCATGCAGAGGATGAGCCTAATGATCATGAATATGCTGAAATGCTAGATAAATTAACTTTCAAAAATGACAAACACTCCCGCCCATTTGCCACTCTTTTTCCAATCGTTACTAAGCCTAAAACTGCATTACTTAAAAATCTCCCTCATGATTGTGTCTTCAAGGACCCCTAGGTGGCATTCTGGGATCAGCAAGAGAGGCCAGTAAAACAGGAGATTTTTCATTTGCCTTTCCCGTGACTGGACCTCCGGTCTTGACTCGCCATGACGATGGCCCTGCATGGGAGGCCATCCCTATAAAAACTCTTAAAGAATTACAGTCAGCTATTCAGATAACGGGACATAACTCCCCTTATACTTATCAAATTATTGACATGTTATCGGCCACTTGGATGACCCCTTATGACTGGCTTAATCTTGCCAAGGCTGTTCTTCCTTCAGGAATGTATGTATTATTTCGCATGGAATATGAGGACCAAGTACATGCCTTCCTTAAGGAACATGATGATATGGTCAAGGCTGAAAAAAATTTCCCTTTCTATGTTTATGGGAACAGATAAATACACTGATGTACGCAGACAGGCTGCCATTCCAAAAGATGTCCTAGTTGAAATTAATAAACTAGCAGTTGCCTCATGGAAAAATTTACCTTCACCTGAGCACAAACCCACTAATCTCACTAATATACACCAACGCCAGGATGAAATGTACCAGGATTTTGTGGCTAGATTAGAAACTGCTCTGGATAAGGTTCTTCCATCTTCTGAAGCACGAGATTTGTTGTTTAAACAACTTGCATGGGAAAATGCTAATTCCCTTTGTAAAGTATTAATTAGACCCATAAGAAAAACTGGTACACTTCAAGATTACATTAAAGTTTGTTTAGATGCTTCCCCAGCGGTTGTTCAAGGCATTGCATATGCTGCAGCAATGAAAGGACAACCTTTTGCCGCTTTTATTCAGTCAATGCCTCATGGGCGGCGTAACAATCAGGTTTCACGCTTTAGCTGTGGCCAGCCAAACCACACCTCCAAAAAGTGCCCAAACAAAGCCCAAGTAATTGCTGAACTTAAACGCCCTATCCCACCAGGCCCATGCCCTCGTTGCAAAAAAGGTAATCATTGGGCCAACGAATGTCGTTCTAAATGGCATAAGGATGGACATAAATTAACCCCTAATTCTAAACAGTCAATTGACTCAAAAACTTCCAGAGGGGCAAGCCCTCAGCCCCGTAAAAGAAAGAGGGTCTCATCAACAACCCCCTAAGCCCAATTCCCCTTCCCTCAAGTTTATGACCTCCCCCGGGGCACCCCGGGCAGTGCTGGTTTGGATCTAGCTGCCATCAAGGATGTTTATTGTCTTCCACAGAAGATGTGCAATTAATTGAAACTTATTTAAAGGGACCGCTGCCTGCTGGCTCGGTCGGACTAATAATTGGTCGGAGTTCAAATTACAAAAAGAATTTTGAGGTGTTGCCAGGTATTGTTGATGCGGATTTTACAGGCCGAGTCAAAGTTATGATCTGTCCGTTAAAGGAAACTATTCAAATTCACAAAGATCAAAGAATAGCTCAAATTCTAATTTTAAATTATGTCAAACTTTCAAACCCAGTTTTAAAAGACAAACAGGGAAACGGTGGTTTCGGCTCCACCGAGGTCGTGGCTTGGACACAGCCCATTACAAAACAGAGACCTTTACAGACAATATATGTTAATGGACACCCCTTCACGGGATTATTGGACACTGGTGCTGACAGGTCATGCATAGCTGGCAAAGACTGGCCCTCGTCATGGCCCATTACTAATTCCTCATCTACTTTAATTGGTTTAGGCATGGCAAACAATGTAGCTCAAAGCTCTCAGGTTTTACATTGGCAAATGAATGAGCATTCTGGTCTCTTTCAGCCATATGTGATTCCTTCCTTGCCCTTTTCGTTATGGGGCCGTGATGTGATGGAATCTATGGGGTTAACTCTCACCGCTCCTGATTTAATTGATGAACCGGCTTTTTCTTAGGGGCCATTGTGGAAAATTTATTTGCTGATAAAATTGCTTGGAAAAACAATGATCCTGTCTGGATACCTCAATGGCCCCTTATATCTGACAAAATCCAGGCTATACATGACATTGTCTCTGACCAATTACAAAAGGACATTTAGAGCCCTCTAACAGTCCGTGGAATACTCCTGTCTTTGTAATTAAAAAGAAGTCAGGAAAATGGAGGCTTCTTCAGGACCTCCGCTCAATTAACGACACTATGCATGATATGGGAGCGCTTCAACCTGGACTCCCCTCCCCTGTAGCTGTTCCAAAACAAAATCATATCATAATTATTGATCTGCAGGACTGTTTTTTCACTATTAAACTACACCCTGATGATTCTCCTCGGTTTGCCTTTAGTGTTCCATCCGCTAATTTTTGCCAACCCTGGCAACACTTTCAATGGAAAGTCCTGCCTCAAGGCATGAAAAATTCTCCTACTTTATGTCAAAAATTTGTTGATCAGGCTTTACAAGCTACCAGATATAATTTCCTGATGCATATATCATTCATTACATGGATGACATTCTCCTGAGCCACTCCTCTAAGGAAGGTGTGGAAACACTTTTACAATCGGTAATTACTGACCTAACCTACTTTGGTCTTTGTCATTGCTCCTGACAAAATTCAGCGTGAGCGACCACTTAACTATCTGGGAAAAACCATTCATGATGATTTCATCATGACTCAAAATCTTCAAATCCGTGTACTTCGGTCCTTCTGCCTGCTCTGCTCCCCGCTCTGGCTCTGGTGAATTCTCTCACCCTCCCGCGCTTCTGACTGTACCCAGTGCATGTATAAACAAAACAAACAAACAAAATAAATAAATAAATTAAAAAAACATGCCTCTATAAAATAAAAAAAAAAAAAATCTTCAAATCCGCCTTGATAAACTTTCCACATTAAATGATTTTCAAAAGTTACTTGGAAACATTAATTGGATTCGTCCTTATCTTAAAATTACTACAGGTGATTTACACCCTCTTTTCCAGATATTACAGGGAGATCCTAACCCTAAATCACCTCGGTCCTTGACACCCGAGGCTCTCTCAAAACTGCATCTGGTTGAACAAAAACTTTCTGAAGCTAGAGTTTCTCAAATTGATTATTCATCACCATGGGAATTACTTATTCTTAAAACTGAATTTACACCTACTGCCTGCCTGTGGCAATCTGGTATTCTTGAATGGCTTTATTTGGCACACAATCAAACAAAAATGGTCACATCTTATACATCTATGTGTGCATTTCTGATAATGAAAGGGTTAACACGTTCTAAAGAACTGTTTGCCAAACTTCCCTCCGTTATTGTTGTTCCATATACTAGAACACAGTTTGAATTTCTGCTTCAAAATGACGATGACTGGGGCATAGCCTTACTCAATTTTCCTGGTCAGGTCAAATTCCACCTGCCACAGCACCCTATTTTAAAATTTGCGACGGAAACTGCTTTTACTTTTCCAAGAATTATTTCTTCACAGCCTCTGCATGGAGCTGTTTTTACTGACGGTTCCTCCTCTGGAATTTCGGCAGTATATCATCCTGATCAGCCTCCTATACAGCGCTCCTCTAAAGGAATTTCTGCTCAGCAGGCTGAAATCATTGCTGTAACACTTGCTTTAGAGCATTACACATGTCCTTTGAATTTATATTCTGATTCTAAATATGTTGTCTCTTTGTTTCCGGCAATTGAAACTGCCTTGATATCTGGGTCATCCCATATTTCTTCCTTACTGGCTCATTTACAAACACTGCTACGAACCAGAACACAAAAATTATTTATTGACCACATTAGAAGTCATTCTAATCTGCCTGGACCCCTGTCCTTAGGTAATCAGATGGCTGATTTACTTACAAAATCTCCAGCTGTCATGACGGTGGCTCAGGCTCAAGAGAGCCATGCTCTTCATCACCAAAATGCTAATGCTTTGCGTCACCGTTTTCAAATTACTAGAGAACAAGCCAGACAAATTGTTCGTGAATGTCCTTCTTGTCCGGATGTTCATCATCCTCCCAAACTAGGAGTTAATCCTCGAGGCTTAAAGCCTCAAGTTCTCTGGCAAATGGATGTGACTCATGTCCCCCCTTTTGGGAGACTTTGTTTTGTTCATGTAACCGTTGATACTTTCTCACATGCTGTTCATGCCACTGCCCGTACTGGTGAGGCAGTGAAGGATGTTATTCAACACCTTACTGCATGTTTTGCGGTGTTGGGCAAGCCATTAAAATTAAAAACTGACAATGCTCCTGCATATACTTCCAAATCATTTCAGTCATTTTGTGCCCAATGGCGTATTGCTCATGTTACTGACATCCCTTACAATCCACAAGGTCAAGGTATTATAGAAAGAACTCACCAAACATTAAAAACTCAACTTGACCGTCTACAAAATGTAGCTCGTTTTTATTCCCCTCAACATCTTTTGCAACATGCTCTGTTTGTAATTAATCATCTTAATTCGGAAGACAAAGGTGTCACCCCTATGGTGCGGCATTGGGGATACACTGACGTTTCCCATCTGCCTCAGGTCAAATGGAAAGACCTCCTCACTGGAGCCTGGAAAGGCCCAGATTTACTGCTTGCCTCAGGGCGAGGTTATGCTTGTATTTTTCCTCAGGATGCCGACTCCCCTGTCTGGATTCCGGACAGACTCATCCGCCACTGCCCGTCGGTCCCGGTCCCGAGCACGAGCTCAGGTTCTCCGCCACCGACGGCAGATGGCGCGTTTGACAAGGAGGATGCGTCGCCTTCAACTCCTGCGGGAGCATCCCAACCGCCTTCCAACCTGGGGTCATATAAAGGACCTCGCGATGATGGCTGAACACCTGGTGCAACAAAATAATGTTCCACGCACTGCCTTATCAATTTTCATGGCACTTATTGCCATTTTGACAACTCAGTCCGCACCTTTGCCCAATCAGCCCAATTTTGGGCTTACGTTCCCGAACCACCTTTTCTGCACCCGGTTCCCTGGACAGAAAACTCTGTCATAAAAGTTTATGTAAATGACACCAACCTTCTTGGTGGCTTGGCTGATTTTCACTCTGAACACATGGTCTCTTCCCCTATTGATTATGAGGGCCTATCTGATGACCCTCCACTTTGTGCCTTTGTTAATTCTGTCTCCCTTCCTGGTTGTATGATGTTGCATTATGTCTCCATGCTCACTGATGCACCACCTCGCACCCCCCTTGAAAGCCACCGCACGGAAAGCAGAGACCGTGTCGTCTGGGCTTTGACGTTTATGGCCATGGATCAATTAACGGAGGACAATTTAATCCGCACGTTCTCCTTACCACCCTTTACTCCCCCTTTTCCCAACTGTGTTCAAACATACCGGGATGTTGACCAATACTGGGATTCACTTATTACCTACCCAGTTTGGCTGCACTGTGGTTTCTCTCAGGCAATGCCTATATCTCCTCTTATGTCTCAATTTACTGTGTATGATTTTTCATTTGCTGTTCCAACCCTTCACTACAGAAAGTTTTCTGTTGGATGGGTGCCACCTATGTATGCTTTTAATCATCACAATAAGACTTATTTACAGCCTGAACTTTTTCGTCTCTTCGCTGCCTTTGATGATGTACTTTTCAGACAACCTGGACAGGACACTGCTAAGATCCCAGTGCGTGCCTGCGTTGGATATCCCTTCGCTCTACTTCTGGGAAATGCCTCAGCTACACGCATTCAATTGCGTGGGACTTCTTACTCCATTCATTGTTCTGGCTGCATTGTTACTAATTGTATTACCCCCTCTCTTGCTCGTATATATCCTGTGGTGGTCTTACTTAAAAGACCCCCCTATGTTATGTTACCTGTTGATTTACATGATATGCCTTGGTATGATAATACTGCCATGCAAGTTTTAGATGAAGTACATGCCCTTCTTCGTCCTAAACGTTTTATTGCCACCCTTATTCTAGGAATTGCTGCTCTAATTTCCCTGGTTACCTCCTTAGCTACTTCCTCTGTTGCTTTAATTCAGGAAGCTAAGACAGCTTCTTTTGTAAATGACCTTACCAAAAATGTGACCATGGCACTCTCTGTGCAGCGGGACATTGACTACAAGTTAGAAAGAAAGATAAATGCCCTGGAAGAAATTGTTATTGCCATTGGAGATGAAGTTCAGCTGCTTAAGCAGCAATTATCCACTCGCTGCCACGTTCATTTTCGTTTCATTTGTGTTACACCTTTGCGTTATAATTCCTCTCTACATTGGAATCTTACTAAACATCACTTATCGGGCATCTGGCATGACAATGACCTCTCTCATGACCTTGCATCTCTTCAGTCTGAAATCTCTGCTGTCATTAAATCTCACCTAGATACTTCAGTCTCTTCCTTTGCCCATTCTCTGGCTTCCACTCTCCAATCTTTAACTCCTACTCACTGGTATCATCTTGTTCTCTCCTTCGTTGTTCTTTCCCTACTTGTCCTGCTTCTCTGTTTGTTTATTCCCTTCTGTATCCGCTCACTTCACAGGTCCATCTACCGCATCCAGTGTGACATGTATGCTTACCAACTTCGTTCTAAAATCAAAGGGGGACCTGCTGCACCCCCCCTGCAGTGACCTTCAGGGCTAATGGCTGTTGCCATGGTCCCTGAGGTCCGGCGTGGGCAAGGAACCATGCGCGCAGGGGGAGAACAGCAAACTGCCTAAGATGCAGAGAAGCCGAATGCCTGCCAAGAAATAATGACCACCAGAAGCTGCCACAATGATGATTAAAAGAAATGCTGACCACCTAGAACCTTATCTTGCTTTCTCAAGGCCCACAAAATTTATTCTGCTACAACTGTCTTTCTAAAATCTTTCCTTTTTCTGGTCATTGATTGCTAATTAAAAAAACATACGTAATTTAATAATTAGGCTAATGCAAATGAAACATTACTAAACACTGTGTTATAATAGAATTGTTGGTTTAATAATCTTTCTATGTGGTTAACTTTAGTACCATTGATGTCAACTGCATTATAATATAAATTTACCTATGACAATTAATTATGAGTAA
Source organism: Talpa occidentalis (assembly GCF_014898055.3). Lineage (NCBI taxonomy): Eukaryota > Metazoa > Chordata > Mammalia > Eulipotyphla > Talpidae > Talpa > Talpa occidentalis. The sequence goes on along the minus strand of NW_023604295.1, from coordinate 84,579,513 downwards.
ACATAAGTAGGTAATAGTAGTAGTAGTTAGTACAATAATATAGAAAGTGTTAATAACCTGTCCAATTAGGAATGAGGCTAGGTCCAGGTGTAACTTCGGACATAAATCTCTGCCCTGTCAATTAAGCTAAGCCTATGAGCAAACTGATCTCTTTGATGTTCACTGTTCCTATGCCTTTAGAAAAAAACATATACATACTGACCACTAGCTTAATAAAAGTGCACTCAGATTTTCACTCTCTTGAAGTGTGTCTGTGTGTCATTTATTCATCGAATCCCTGACCACCCTGCGCAATCTCTCAACCCTGAGACGGCCTCATCTTCCATCGCTTTGCTGGTCCGCGGCACCCTCCCCTGACCGGGACCCCGACCCTCCGTCTAGGGCATCGGCAGGCGCACGGCCCCGCCGCTGGGGCTGTGAGGGCGAGAGGAGGGTGCAGGCGTGCCCCGGGAGGATTTGACTCCCGCAAAGGGGAAGAGGGCCCCGTTCCCCCACGGGGGAGGACAATCCCGTACCCCATGGGTGCAGAGGTGGCCCCAGCCCGGTGGGGGCTGAGGGTCCCCAAACTCCCTCACCGGCGCCCCATAGCGGCGGCCCTAGGAAGTGCACCTGTGCGCAGCCAAGCCAGAGTCGGATGGGCGGGGTCAGGCTCCGGCCAGGGGCGGAGCCTGGGGCTCATCAGCGCTGCTGGGCCAGGTGCATGCGGACTCTTCCCCTTTGAGTGGTGCCGGCTTGCCCGGGGCTTTTTTCCGCGCCGGCCTGTGTGCCTGCAGTTTTGGAAGAAGCCGTGTCCGCCACTTGTCCCTGGCTTCCAGGGGGTGCCCTCCCCTGCCCTCCCCGGCCCTCCATCTAGGGCGTCTGCGGCGCACGGCCCCGACGCTGGGGCTGTGAGTGCGAGAAGAGGGGGCAGGCGTGCACCGGGAGGAAGGTTTGGGCTCCCATAAGGGGAAGAGGGCCCTGTTCACCCACTGGGGAGGACAAACCCGTATCCCCATGGGTGGAGGGGTGGCCCCAGCCCGGTAGGGATTGAGGGTCCCCAAAACCCCTCACCGGCGCCCCCTAGCGGCCGGCCTAGGAAGTGCAACTGTGCGCAGCAAGAGTTGGGTGGGCGGGGTCAGGCTCCGGCCAGGGGCGGAGCCTGGGGCTCATCAGCTCTGCTGGGCCAGGTGCGTGCGGACTCTTCCCCTTTGAGTGGTGCCTGCTCGCCCGGGGCTTTTTTTCGCGCCGACCTGTGTGCCTGCATTTTTGGAAGAGGCCTCGGCCGCCGCTTATCCCTGGCTTCCAGGGGGTGCCCCTCCCTGACCGGGACCCCGGCCCACCCTCTAGAGCGTCTGCGGTCGCACGGCCCGACCGCTGGGGCTGTGTGTGCAAGAGGAGGGTGCAGGCGTGCCCCGGGAGGAAGGTTTGGGCTCCCACGAAGGGGAAGAGGGCCCCGTTCCCCCACAGGGGAGGACAATCCCGTACCCCCATGGGTGTAGGGGTGGCCCCACCCGGTGGGATCTGAGGGTCCCCAAAGCCCCTCCCCGGCGCCCCCTAGCAGCGGCCCTAGGAAATGCACCTGTGCGCAGCCAAGCCAGAGTCGGGTGGGCGGGGTCAGGCTCCGGCCAGGGGCGGAGCCTATGGCTCATCAGCGCTGCTGGGCCAGGTGCGTGCGGACTCTTCCCCTTTGAGTGGTGCCGGCTTGCCCGGGGCTTTTTTTCGTCGGCCTGTGTGCCTGAGAGTTTGGAAGAGGCCGCGGCCGCCGCTTGCTTGTCCCTGGCTTTCAGGGGGTGCCCTCCCCGGACAGGGACCCCGGCCCTCTGTCTAGGGCGTCTGCGGGCGCACGGCCGCTCCGCTCGGGCTGTGAGTGCGAGAGGAGGGTGCAGGCGTGCCCCGGGAGGAAGGTTTAGGCTCCCGCGAAGGGGAAGAGGGCCCCGTTCCCCACGGGGGAGGACAATCCCGTACCCCAATGGGTGCAGGGGTGTCCCCAGTCCAGTGGGGGCTGAGGGTCCCCGACACCCTCACGGCGCCCCCTAGCGGCGGCCCTAGGAAGTGCACCTGTGCGCAGCAAGAGTCTGCTGGGCGGGGTCAGGCTCTGGTCAGGGCTGGAGCCTGGGTCTCATCAGCGCTGCAGGGCCAGGTGCGTGCGGACTCTTCCCCTTTGAGTGGTGACGGCTTGCCCGGGGCTTTTTTCCGCGCCGGCCTGTGTGCCTGCAGTTTTGGAAGAGGCCGCGTCCGCCGCTTGTCCCTGACTTCCAGAGGGTGCCCTCTCCTGACCGGGACCCCGGCCCTCCGTCTAGGGCGTCTGCGGACGCACGGCCCCGCCGCTGGGGCTGTGAGTGCGAGAGGAGGGAGCAGGCGTGCCCCGGGAGGAAGGTTTGGGCTCCCGCGAGGGGGAAGAGGGACCCGTTCCCCCACGGGGGGGACAATCCCGTACCCCCATGGGTGCAGGGGTGGCCCCAGCCGGTGGGGGCTGAGGGTCCCCGAACCCCCTCAACGGCGCCCCCTAGCGGCGGCCCTAGGAAGTGCACTTTTGCGCAGCCAAGACAGACTCGGGTGGGCGGGGTCAGGCTCCCGCCTAGGGCGGAGCCTGGGGCTCATCAGCTCTGCTGGGCCAGGTGCGAGCGGACTATTCCCCTTTGAGTGGTGCCGGCTTGCCGGGGGCTTTGTTCCGCGCCGGCCGTGTGTGCCTGCAGTTTTGGAAGAGGCCGCGGCCGCCGCTTGTCCCTGGCTTCCAGGGTTTCCCCTCCCCTGACCGGGAACACCGGCCCTCCGTCTAAGGCGTCTGCGGGCGCACGGCCCCGCCGCTGGGGCTGTGAGTGCGATAGGAGGGTGCAGGCGTGCCCCGGGAGGAAGATTTGGGCTCCCGCGAAGGGGAAGAGGGCCCCGTTCCCCCACGGGGGAGGACAATACCGTACACCCATGTGTGCAGGGGTGGCTCCAGCCCGGTGGGGGCTGAGGGTCCCCGAACCGCCTCACCGGCGACACCTTGCGGCGGCCCTAGGAAGTGCACCTATGCGCAGCAAAGCCAGAGTCGGGTGGGCGGGGTCAGGCTCTGGCCAGGGGCGGAGCTTGGGCTCATCAGTGCTGCTGGGCCAGGTGCATGCGGACTCTTCCCCTTTGAGTGGTGCCGGCTCGCCCGGGCTTTTTTCCACGCCGGCCTGTGTGCCTGCAGTTTTGGAAGAGGTCGCGGCCGCCGCTTGTCCCTGTCTTCCAGGGGGTGCCCTCCCCTGACCGGGAACCCTGCCCTCCCTCTAGGGCGTCTGCGGGCGCACGGCCCCGCAGCTCGGGCTGTGAGTGAGAGAGGAGAGTGTAGGTGTGCCCCGGGAGGTAGGTTTGGGCTCATGCAAAGGGTAGAGGGCGCCGTTCCCCCACGGGGGAGGACAATCCCGTACCCCCATTGTGCAGGGGTGGCCCCAGCCCGGTGGGGGCTGAGGGTCCCCGAACCCCCTCACCGGCGCACTCTACCGGCGTCACTAGGAAGTGCAACTGTGCGCAGCCAAACCAGAGTCGGGTGGGCGGGGTCAGCTCCGGCCAGGGGCGGACCCTGGGGCTCATCAGTGCTGCTGGGCCAGGTGCGTGCGGACTCTTACCCATTGAGTGGTGCCGGCTTGCCCGGGGCTTTTTTCCGCGCCGGCCTGTGTGCCTGCAGTTTTGGAAGAGGCCGTGGCCTCCGCTTGTCCCTGGCTTCCAGGGGGTGCCCTCCCATGACCGAGACCCAGCCCCTCCATCTATGGCGTCTGCGGGCGCACGGCCCCGCCGCTTGGGCTGTGAGTGCGAGAGGAGGGTGCAGTCGTGCCCCGAGTGGAAGGTTTGGGCTCCCGTTAAGGGGAAGAGGGCCCCGTTCCCCCACGGGGGAGGACAATCCCGTACCCACATGTGTGCAGGGGTGGCCCCTGCCCTGTGGTGGCTGAGGGTCCCCGAACCCCCTCACCGGGCCCCCCTAGAAGCGGCCCTAGGAATTGCACTTTTGCGCAGCCAAGCCAGAGTCGGGTGGGCGGGGTCAGGCTCCGACCAGGGACGGAGCCTGGGGCTCATCAGCGCTGCTGGGCCAGTTGCGTGCGGACTCTTCCCCTTTGAGTGGTGCCGGATTGCCCGGGGCTTTTTTCTGCGCCGGCCTGTGTGCATGCACTTTTGGAAGAGGCCGTGGCCTCCGCTTGTCCCTGGCTTCCAGGGGGTGCCCTCCCCTGACCGGGAGCCCGGCCCTCCGTCTAGGCGTCTGCGGGCACACGGCCCGCCTCTGGGGCTGTGAGTGCGAGAGGAGGTGCAGGCGAGCCCCGGGAGGAAGTTTTGGGCTCACGCAAAGGGGAAGAGGGCACCGGGGGAGGACAATCCCGTACCCCCATGCGTGCAGTTGTCGCCCCAGCCCGGTGGGGTCTGAGGGTCCCCGAACCACCTCAACGGCGCCCCCTAGCGGCGGCCCTAGAAAGTGCACCTGTGCGCACCCAGCCAGAGTCGGGTGGGCGGGGTCAGGCTACTGCCATGGTGGACACTGGGGCTCATCAGCGCTGCTCGGCCAGGTGCGTGCGGACTCTTCCCCTTTGAGTGGTGCCGCCTCGCCCGGGGCTTTTTTCCGCACTGGCCTGTGTGCCTGCAGTTTTGGAAGACGCCGCGGCCGCCGCTTGTCCCTGGCTTCTAGGGGTTGCCCTCCACTGACCGGGACCCCGGCCCTACGTCTAGGGCGTCTGCGGGCACACGGCCCCGCCGCTGGGGCTGTGAGTGCGAGAGGAGTGTGCAGGCTTGCCCCGGGAGGAAGGTTTGGGCTCCCGCGATGGGGAAGAGGGCCCCGTTCCCCACGGGGGAGGACAATACCGTACCCCCATGGGTGCAGGGGTGGCCCCAGCCCGGTGGGGGCTGAGGGTCCCCGAACCTCCTCACCGGCGCCCGTAGCGGCGGCCCTAGGAAGTGCACCTTTGCGCACCCAAGCCAGAGTCTGGTGGGCGGGGTCAGGCTCCGGCCAGGGGCGGAGCCCGGGGCTCATCAGCGCTGCTGGGCCAGGTGCCTGCGGACTCTTCCCCTTTGAGTGGTGCCGGCTCGTCCCGGGCTTTTTTCCGTCCCGGCCTGTGAGCCTGCAGTTTTGGAAGAGGCCGCGGCGGCCGCTTGTCCCCGGATTCCAGGGGTGCCCTCCCCTGACCGGGACCCGGCCTCCTTCTAGGGCGTCTGCGGGCGCACGGCCCCGCCGCTGGTGCTGTGAGTGCGAGAGGAGGGTGCAGGCGTGTCCCTGGAGGAAGGTTTGGGCTCCCGTGATGGGAAAGTGGGCCCCGTTCCCCCACGGGGGAGGACAATTCCGTATCCCCATGGCTGCAGGGGTGGCCCCAGCCCGGTGGGGGCTGAGGGTCCCCGAACCCCCTCACCGGCGCACCCTTGCGGCGGCCCTAGGAAGTGCATCAGTTCGCACCCAAGCCAGAGACTGGTGTGCGGGGTCACGCTCCTGCCAGGGGCGGAGCCTGGGGCTCATGAGTGCTCTGGACCAGGTGCATGCGGACTCTTCCCCTTTGAGTGGTGCCGGCTCGCCGGGGCTTTTTTCCGCGCCGGCCTGTGTGACTGCAGTTTTGGAAGAGGCCGCGGCCGCCGATTGTCCCTGGCTTCCAGGGGTTGTCCTCCCCTGACCGGGACCCCGGCCCTCCGTCTAGGGCGTCTGCGGGCACACAGCCCCGCCGCTGGGGCTGTGAGTGTGAGAGGAGGGTGCAGGCGTGCCCCGGGAGGAAGGTTTGGGCTCCTGCGATGGGGAAGAGGGCCTCGTTCCCACACGGGGGAGGACAATACCGTACCCCCATGTTTGCAGGGGTGGCCCCAGCCCGGTGGGGGCTGAGGGTCCCCGAACCCCCTCACGGCGCCCCCTATAAGCGGCCCTAAGAAGTGCACCTGTGCGCGCCAAGCCAGAGTCGGGTGGGCGGGGTCAGGCTCCGGCCAGGGGCGAAGCCCAGGGCTCATCAGCGCTGCTGGGCAAGGTGCATGCGGACTCTTCCCCTTTGAGTGGTGCCAGCTCGTCCGGGCCTTTTTTCCGCGCCGGCCTGTGAACCTGCAGTTTTGGAAGAGGCTGTGGCGGCTGCTTGTCCTTGGCTTCCAGGGTGTGCCCTCTCCTGACCGGGACCCTGGCCCTCCGTCTAGGGCGTCTGCGGGCGCACGGACCCGCCGCTGGGGCTGTGAGTGCGAGAGGAGGGTGCAGGTGTGCCCCGGGAGGAAGGTTTGGGCTCTCACGATGGGGACGAGGGCCCCGTTCCCCCACGGGGGACGTCAATCCCGTACCCCCATGGTTGCAGTGGTGGCCCCAGACTGGTGGTGGCTGAGGGTCCCCGAACCCCCTAACCGCCGCCCCCTAGCGGCGGCCCTAAGAATTGCACCTGTGCGCAGCCATGCCAGAGTCGGGTGGGCGGGGTCAGGCTCCGGCCATGTGCGGAGCCTGGGTCTCATCAGCGCTGCTGGGCCAGGTGCGTGCGGACTCTTCCCCTTTGAGTTGTGCCCGCTCACCCGGGGCTTTTTTCCGCGCCGGCCTGTGTGCCAGCAGTTTTGGTAGAGGCCGCGGACGCCACTTGTCCCTGGCTTACAGGGGGTGCCCTCCCCTGACCGGGACCCCGCCCTCCGTCTAGGGCGTCTGCGGGCGCACGCCCCGCCGCTGTGGCTGTGAGTGAGAAGGAGGGTGCAGCGTGCCCTGGAGGAAGGTTTGGGCTCCCGCGAAGGGGAAGAGGGCCCCGTTCCCCCGCGGAAGAGGACAATCCCGTATCCCCATGGGTGCAGGGGTGGCCCCAGCCAAGTGGGGGCTGAGGGTCCCCGAATCTCCTCACTGGAGCCCCCTAGCGGCGGCCCTAGGAAGTGCACCTGTGCGCAGCCAGAGTCGGCTGGGGGGGTCAGACTCCGGCCAGGGCCGGAGCCTGTGTCTCATCAGCGCTGCAAGGCCAGGTGCGTGCGGACTCTTCCCCTTTGAGTGGTGCCGCCTCACCCGGGGCTTTTTTCTGCGCTGCCCTGTGTGCCTGCAGTTTTGGAAGAGACCGCGGCTGCCGCTTGTCCCTGGCTTCCAGCGGGTGCCCTCCACTGACTGGGACCCCAGCCCTCCATCTAGGGCGTCTGCGGGCGCATGGCCCTGCCGCTGGGGTTGTGAGTGCTAGAGGATGTTGCAGGAGTGCCCCGGGATGAAGGTTTGGGCTCCAGCGATGGGGAAGAGGGCCCCGTGCCCCCACGGGGGTGGACAATCCCGTACCTCCATGGGTGCAGGGGTGGCCCCAGCCCTGTGGGGGCTGAGGGTCCCCGAACCCCCTCACCGGTGCCCCCTAGCGACGGCCCTAGGAAGTGCACAGTGTGCACCCAAGCCACAGACGGGTGGGCGGGGTCAGGCACTGGCCAGTGGCAGAGGCTGGGGCTCATCAGCGCTGCTGGGCCAGCTGCGTGCGGACTATTCCCATTTGGGTGGTGCCGGCTGGACCTGGCAATTTTCCGCGCCGTCCTGTGTGCCTGCAGTTTTGGAAGAGGCCGCGGCCACCACTTGTCCCTGGCTTCCAGGTGGTGCCCTCCACTGACCGGGACCCAGGCCCTCCGTCTAGGGCGTCTGCGGGCGCAAGGCCCCCGCCGGGGCTGTGAGTGCGAGAGGAGGGTGCAGGCGTGCCCCGGGAGGAAGGTTGGGGCTCCCGCGATGGAGAAGAGGGCCCCGTGCCCCCACGGGGGAGGACAATCCCGTACCCCCATGGGTGCAGGGGTGGCCCCAGCCCGGTGGGGGCTGAGGGTCCCCGAACCCCCTCACCGGAGCCCCCTAGCAGCGGCCCTAGGAAGTGCGACTTTGCCCACCCAAGCCAGGGTCGGGTGGGCGGGGTCAGGCTCCGGGCAGGGGCGGAGCCTGTGATTCATCAGAGCTGCTGGGCCAGGTGCCTGCGCACTCTTCCCCTTTGAGTTGTGCTGGCTCGCTAGGGGCTTTTTTCCGCGCCGACCTGTGTGCATGCAATTTTGGAAGAGGTCGTGGCCGCCGCTTGTCCGTGGCTTCCATTGGGTGCCCTCCCCTGACCGGGACACCGGCCCTCCATCTAGGGCTTCTGCGGGCTCACGGCCCTGCCGCTGGGGCTGTGAGTGCGAGAGGAGGGTGAAGGCTTGCCCCGGGAGGAAGGTTTGGGCTCCCGCGACGGGTAAGAGGGCCCCGTTCCCCACGGGGGAGGACAATCCCGTACCCCCATTGGTGCAGGGGTGGCCCTAGCCCGGTGGGGGCTGAGGGTCCCCGAAACCCCTAACCGGCGCTCCCTAGAGGCGGTCCTAGGAAGTGCACCTGTGCGCACCCAAGCCAGAGTGGTTTGGCGGGGTCAGGCTCCGGCCAAGGGCGGACCCTGGGGCTCATCAGCGCTGCTGGACAGGTGCTGCGGACTCTTCCCCTTGGAGTGGTGCAGGCTCAACCGGTGCTTTTTTCCGCGCCGGCCTGTGTGCCTGTAGTTTTGGAAAAGGCCGTGGCCGCCGCTTGTCCCTGGCTTCCAGTGGGTGCCCTCCCCTGACCGGGACCCCGGCCCTCCATCTAGGGCGTCTGCGGGCGCAGGCCCCGCCAGTGGGGTTGTGAGTGCGAGAGGAGGGTGCAGGCTTACCCCGGGAGGAAGTTCTGGTCTCCCGCGATGGCGAAGAAGGCCCCGTGCCCCCACGGGGGAGGACAATCCCGTACCCCCATGGGAGCACGGTTGGCCCCAGCCGGGTGGGGGCTGAGGGTCCCTAACCCCAGCACCGGCGCCGCCTAGCGGCGGCCCTAAGAAATGCACCTGTGCCCAAACATGCCAGAGAAGCTGGCCGGGGTCAGGCTCCGGGCAGGGGCGGAGCCTGGGGCTCATCAGCTCTGCTGGGCCAGGTGCGTGCGGATTCTTCCCCTTGGAGTAGTGCCGGCTCAACCAGGGCTTTTTTCCGCGCCGGCCTGTGTGCCTGCAGTTTTGGAAAAGGCCGTGGCCGCCGCTTGTCCCTGGCTTCCAGGGAGTGCCCTCGCCTGACAGGACCCCGGCCCTCCCTCTAGGGCGTCTGCGGGCGCACGGCCCCACCGCTGGAGCTGTGAGTGCGAGAGGAGGGTGCAAACGTGCCCTGGGAGGAAGGTTTAGGCTCCCGCGAAGGGGAAGAGGGCCCCGTTCCCCCACGAGGAAGGACAATCCCGTACCCCCATGGGTGCAGGGGTGGCCCCAGCCCGGTGGGGGCTGAGGATGCCCGAAACCCCTCACCGGGCACCCTAGCGGCGGCACTAGAAGTGCACCTTTCCGCAGCCAAGCCAGAGTCGGGTGGGCGGGGTCAGGCTCCGGCCAGGACTGGAGACTGAGGCTCATCAGCGCTGCTGGGCCAGGTGCGTGCGGACTCTTCCCCTTTGAGTTGTGCTGGCTCGCTAGGGGCTATTTCCGCGCCGACATGTGTGCATGCAGTTTTGAAAGAGGCCGTGCCGCCGCTTGTCCCTGGCTTCCAGTGGGTGCCCTCCCCTGACCGGACCCCGGCCCTCCGTCTAGGGCGTCTGCGGGCGCACGGCCCCGCAGCAAGGGCTGTGAATGCGAGAGGAGGGTGCAGGCGTGCCCCGGGAGGAAGGTTTGGGCTCCAGCGTAGGGTAAGAGGGCCCCGTTCCCCACGGGGGAGGACAATCCCGTACCCCATTGGAGCAGGGTGGCCCTAGCCCGGTGGTGGCTGAGGGTGCCCTAACCGGCGCCCCCTAGAGGCGGCCTAGGAAGTGCACCTCTGCGCACTCAACCAGAGTCCTGTGGGCGGTGTCAGGCTCCGGCCAGGGCGGAGCCTGGGCTCATCAGCGCTGCTGGGCCAGGTGCGTGCGGACTCCTCCCCTTTGAGTTGTGCTGGCTCGACTGGGGCTTTTTCCGCGCCGGCCTGTGTCCCTGAAGTTTGGAAGAGGCCGCGGCTGCCGATTGTCCCTGGCTTCCAGGGGTGCCCTCCCTGACCGGGACCCCGGCCCTCCGTCTAGGGCGTCTGCGGGCGCACGGCCCGCCGCTGGCTCTGACTGCGAGAGGAGGGTGCAGGCTTGCCCCGGAGGAAGGTTTGGGCTCCAGATGTGGAAGTGGGCCCCGTTCCCCCACGTGCAGGACAATCTCGTACCCCCATGGGTGCAGGCGTTGCCCCAGTCCGGTGGGTGCTTAGGGTCCCCGAAACCCTCACCGGCGCCCCTAGCGGCTGCCCTAGTAGTGCACCTGTGCGCACCCAAACCAGAGTCTGGGTGGCTTTGTCAGGCTCCGGCTGGGTGCGGAGCCAGGGCTCATCAGCGCTGCTGGACCAGGTGCGTGCGGACTCCTCCCCTTTGAGTGGTGCGGCTCGCCCGGCTTTTTTCGCGCCGGCCTGTGTGCCTTCAGTTTTGTAAGTGCAGTGCCGCCGATTGTCCCTGGCTTCAGGGGGTGCCCTCCCCTGACCGGGAACCCGCCCTCCGTCTGGGGCGTCTGCGGGCGCTCGGCCCCGCCGCTGGGGCTGTGAGTGCGAGAGGAGGGTGCAGGCGTGCCCCGGGAGGAATTTTGGGCACTCTCGAAGGGGTATTGGGCACCGTTCCCCATGGGTGAGGACAATCCCGTACACCCATTGGTGCAGGGGTTTCCGCAGCCCGGTGGGGCTGAGGGTCCCCGAAACACCCTCACGGGCGCCCCTAGCGGCGCCCTAGGAAGTGAACATGTGCGCACCCAAGCCAGAATGGGGTTGGCGGGTCAGGCTCCGGCCGGGGCGGAGCCTGGGGCTCATCAGCGCTGCTGTTCCAGGTGCGAGTGGACTCTACCTTTGAGTGGTGCCGGCTTAGCCGGGGCTTTTTACCGCGCCGGCCTGTGTGCCTGCAGTTTTGGAAGAGGCCGCGGCCACCGCTTGTCCCTGGTTTCCAGGGGGTGCCCTCCCATGACCGGGACCCCGGCCCTACGTCTAGGGCGTCTCCGGGCGCATGGCCCCTCCGCTGGGGCTGTGAGTGCGAGAGGAGGGTGCAGGCGTGCCCCGGGAGGAAGGTTTGGGCTCCCGCCTAGGGGAAGAGGGCCCCGTTCCCCCACGTGGGAGGACAATCCCGTACCCCCATGGGTTCAGGGGTGGCCCCAGCCGGGTGGGGACTGAGGGTCCCCGAACCCCATCACCGGCGCCCTCTAGCGGCGGCCCTAGGAAGTGCACCTGTGCGCAGCCAAGCCAGAGTCGGGTGGGCGGGGTCAGGCTCCGGCCAGGGGCGGAGCCTGGGGCTCATCAGCGCTGCTGGGACAGGTGCGTGCGGACTCTTCCCCTTTGAGTGGTGCAGGCTCGACCGGGGCTTTTTCCGCGCCGGCCTGTGTGCCTGCATTTTTGGAAGAGCCCCGGCCGCCGCTTGTCCCTGGCTTCCAGGGGGTGCCCTCCCCTGACCGGGACCGCGGCCCTCCCTGTAGGGCGTCTGCGGGCGCAGGACCCGCCGCTGGAGCTTTGAGTGCAAGAGGAGGGTGCAGGCATGCCCCGGGACGAAGGTGTGGGCTCCCCCGATGGCGAAGAGGGACCCGTTACCCCACGGGGGAGGACAATTCCGTACCCCAATGGGTGCAGGGGTGGCCCGAGTTCGGTGGGAGCTGAGGTTCCCAGAACCCCTCACCGGCGCCCCATAGCGGCGGCCCTAGGAAGTGCACCTGTGCGCAGCCAAGCAGAGTCGGGTGGGCGGGGTCAGGCTCCGGCCAGGGGCGGAGCCTGGGGCTCATCAGCGCTGCTGGGACTGGTGTCTGCGGACTCTTCCCCTTTGAGTGGTGCCGGCTCGCCCGGGGCTTTTTGCCGCGCGGGCCTGTGTGCCTGCAGTTTTGGAAGAGGCCGCGGCCGCCGCTTGTCCCTGGCTTCCAGGGGGTGCCCTCCCCTGACCGGGACCCCGGCCCTCAGGATTCTCCTAGAGAGACAAGAGAGTAAAAATGTTCTTCCCAGACAAACAAAAGCTGAAGAAGTGGTCTACTAACAAATCTTCCCTGAAAGAAATGTTTACAAGAGATCCCCTGTATAATTTAAAGAGAAAAGAAAAAAAAAAGAAAAAAGAAAAAGCTGAGCAGGGAAATAGAACCAGAAAACTAAAGTGAAAGTGGCAGTAGAAGATCCTCTATAGAGCTCACCAATCCAAAGGCAGAGAGAGGGCAGCCTCGGTTTGATACCGGAATTGTCAGGCCTAGTCTCCCAGCCAGGAACGGATCTCAGGCTACAGGGGCAGTGCTGAGTCCCAGCCACTAGACCCCCACGGGTTGGTGTCTCACGAAGCCGCAGCAGGAACTTTGCAGACGCTCAGGCAAGCAAGCAAGTGAAAAGAGGCAGTTTGTTTAGAAGAAAAAGTTTATTGAGAAGAAAAAGAGCAGAAATAAAGTGGGACGCCCAGGCCAGGGAACCAGGCCGGGAGGGGCAAAAAAGCCAAAGTGGAGTCGTGTCTCAGGGAATATATACCTTTTTCCCCTCATTATTCTAAAGCTCCACCAGTCTCTCTGTGATTGGTTAGTTCTCGGCTGTCTTACTTCATTTGCAACTGAGTGGGGATCTTCACATTCCTTATCTAACAGCTTTTTCTTTCCCCATTAGTTGCATCTTTAAATTTATGGTCCAGTCTTCTGGATGGGCATCCCTGCATTGAAGTTAAACAGCTGCCCTTGTAATGTGTCCATAAATTAAACCACTCTCCATTTCTCCAATCTCCGCCTCCCTTTACCACCTGAAGGAAACCAGGACTAGCATTAACAGTATTAATATTATTCGTGGTCCTGGGGTGTTTGTTTTCCTAATGGAATTGGTTATATTTCTTTGGTTGTCCTTATCTCTGAAGCCTCCCTAAATTCTTCAGAGGTCCCCTCCTGCACTGTCCCTAAAACTGCCTAATAACCCTAGCTTGCCCTGTCTCATTCCCTCCTTTTACAAATGGAGCCCTAACTGCAGTTAGGGAAAAGGGACATAGGTCTGATCAATGACTGCTTCCTGCTGAGAGTGGGTGACATGGGGAGACAGTTAGGGTTCCACAATAGGATGACGATTTAAGGGACCCCAGAAGATGGACCGTGGAAATGTCATTTTGGGTTTTTATTTGCAGGACCATTTGGAGCTTGATGGCCTCCAGGCGAGCGGAGATGATTCAGAGGAGAGTATTAAGGATGCAGGGCCCAAACAAAAGAACAATAAAGAGAATTAGTAAGGGAACGAGAAAAGGGAGTAGCCAGGACAGAAGTTGTCCTTTTATAGAATCAAAGATTGTCTGTGTTCAGCTAAGCCCTTGTCTTGCCTGTCTTTTGAGATCATCCACAATTTGTTTATTTTTTTTAGTATTTTTAATTTTCTTCTACCTCATGAGAAGTATTTATTCCAAAGCAACATGTTTCATTTAAGAGGACACAAACTCCCCCTACTTTAGCCGTAAGCAGGTCCAGGGTTTTGTGATTTTGTATTACCACTGAGACTAGAGAGTTTAAGGAGCAATGTTGGGCTAGTGCCCTAAACACCTGGAGGTGCTGTAGCCAAAATGACAGAATTAGTGAGACCTAGGACTTCAGTACCATTTTATGTTTAGTAGCAGCAGCTAGGAGAGCCAATAGTGGCTGTGGAGGCTGCTAGTTTGGAATTTAGTTACAATTTTCTCCATCCTAATAGAGGAAGTTAGGAAAACAAAACTAAAAAATGTATAAACAGGTAGCCTGTAGTGAGCAAGGTAGCAGTGTTGTAAAGTGTCCTGGCTCAGGCTGGCCATCTGTACTAGTGAGGGGGACAATTGACCAGTAGGTCAGTCAAAAGAATTGGAGTAAGGCAGAGTAAGTGGCCCCTTAATTACCAAAAAGGTGATTTTTATGTCTGCCACTTTTAGGGTCACCCGAGGCTTGTCCATATAAACAGTAAACAGGGGAGTCTCTCTCACCTCTGGGCTTCTTCAGAGATCTTCTCCTGCACCCGGTTCTTCATAGTCAGAGGCAGCTGCCCTTCTAATGTGTCCATAAATTAAACCATTCTCCATTTCTCCAATCTCCGCCTCCCTTTACCACCTGAAGGAAACCAGGACTAGCATTAACAGTATTAATAGTATTCGTGGTCCTGGGGTGTTTGTTTTCCTAATGGAATTGGTTATATTTCTTTGGTTGTCCTTATCTCTGAATCCTCCCTAAATTCTTCAGAGGTCCCTTCCTGCACTGTCCCTAAAACTGCCTAATAACCCTAACTTGCCCTGTCTCAGGTTCAGGAAACAAAACCCAAGATTGCACAGTCCCCAGGAGACCCGTCTGAGCCCCCAAAATAAACACAGGCTTCCAGCTCAAGGCTGAATATTACACCAAACCACAGAACCAACTCAGGGATGTCAGAGTCTGGGCCAAAGTGTATTGTGCTGCACCATGATGTGCAACAAGAAACATTCTATGTGGAGCCAAGAGCCTTCATTTTTCTCACAATGTATTTTGAATAGCAGCTGCTTTGTAATGTTTGCAATAGGATCCATTTCCGGATCTGCAGGTAAATGATGTTTTAGTCGTGCTTTTATTTTACTTATTTTTTTTTAAGATTTATTTATTTTTATACAAGAACCAGGGTACAGGCCAGATGCACTGGATGGTGAGAGGATTCACCGGAGACAGAGCAGGGAACAGAACAGGCAGACTGACAAAATATACACTGCTGAAGGGAGCAGCAGGCAAGACAGGAGAGGTCTGCCCCGCCATGTGAGAGTCTCGCCGGCCGGCCAGAATTAAGTGGCGCTGCAGAGGCTGCGGACAGCCTCACAGTGCGGCGCTCAACCACCTGTGCCACCAGGAAGGCCAATTTTTACTTATTTTTTTTAACAGATTTCTTTACTTATGAACATAAGAGCTGGGGTGCAGCCAGAGGTGCGGGGGTGGAGGTAAAGGGATTCACCAGAGACATTGTGGGGAACAGAACAGGTGGACTGACGGCAATCCACTGCTGAGGGGAGCAGTGGGGAGACAGGAGAGGTCTGCGGCTCCCTGAGGGTCACCTTCCCGGCTGGGGATGTGATGTTGGCACCAGATGACATGATGAGTCCCTTCACGGTCACCAAAATGTAGGTTGTAGAGTGCGTGCGGGTCCTGGGGGTCACTCTGGGAAATGTGCCCCCAGAGCTCCTGTTACAGCGGGACACAGTGAGTTCCCCAGCCACGTTTCTCCATGAGACAGAGACACTAGTTACATTAAAGGGCAGATTTAGGGCCTCCCCTGCTGGCGCAGCAGTTGAGCGCTGGGCTGAGGGGCTGCCCACAGCCTCTGTAGCACCTGATCGTTCCCAGGTGCTGGCGAGGGTCCCACAAAAAAACAAAACAAAAAACAGGGCAGGTTTATGAGGGAAAAGGAAAGGGACAGGTTTCTCTGAGAGAGGCCTGCATGGTTGCAGGTGGGCGGCCTTGACAGGTCACGGCAGGCAGGAGGCTGCTGCTCTGCAAAGGGAGAGAGTTGGTGAGAAGAGGCACCTGTGTAGTCGGGTGGGCAGACGGACGGTGCCCCGAGCCTGTGCAGAGACTGCCCTGATACAGTCCTTTTCTCTTTGGGAAGGTCACTCCTCTGTGGAGTGGCTGCTTGTTGCTGATGTTGGGTAACAGGCAACACTAGAAAGGGACCAGAGATTCCAGGGTGGGCCCAATCTCCATATCCTTCCCCTCAGGCCTGTGCACCACTCCCTAGAGCTTCAGATCCTGCTTGGGTCTCCTGCCTTGTGACAAGGCCCTGGCGCCTAAGGATCCGACCTCCACAGCTGGGTTAATGGTCCTGTTATTCCCCTCGACCCCCACCTCCTTGCGTGTGTCAGGTTTTAGTCACGTGAGGCCTCCCTTTCCAGTCTTTCCATTCTTTTTTTTTTTAATAGAGGCATGTTTTTATTTATTTATTTGTTTGTTTGTTTATACAAGCACTGGGTACAGTCAGAAGCACGGGAGGGTGAGAGAATTCACCAGAGCCAGAGCGGGGAGCAGAGCAGGCAGAAGGACCGAAGTACACTGCTGAGGGGAGCAGTGGGCGGCAGGAGAGGTCTGCGCGCCATGTGGGACCCTCCTCAGGTGGCCGGGGAGCAGCCGGGAATCGAACCGATGCTGCAGAGGCTGTGGGCAGCTTCGCAACCCAGCGCTCAACCGCTGCGCCACTGGGGAGGCCCCAGTCTTTCCATTCTTGCCCTCCATCAGATGGAACTCGTGCAGCAGAGGCTGCAGATGGCTTCGCAGTGCTGTGCTTAACCCCTGCGCCATCAGAGAGGCCCCACACCTTGCTTTTATGTCAGCTTCAGGTAAGGGGATTTTTAACAACGATTAAAAAAAATCTTTCCCAGAAATTCAAGCATCCTTGTTTGCTGTTTTAAAGACTTGTGGATATTTTAGGGTCGGTCTGGCTGCGGCGGACACTGTCGGTGAAAGGCTGGGAGTCCCGGAGCGTGCAACAGACCCACCTGTGCCTTCTGCCCCAGCCCGCCTGCCCTAGCCCACTGTGACCTGCTCATTAGCTGGAGTTATGTTGGGACAAGGCCTGGGGGTGGACTAAAATTTCAGGGAGTGACTGGCCAGGAACCTGTGCCCCTCAGATGACCAGGTGAGCTCTTAGAAGTCTCCTGCTTCTCTCCTCCCTGCTTGAGTCAAGTTGCAAATGTGCCCCTGCTGGGACCATGGGTACTCTGTCACCCAATGGCTCAGGGCTCGGACTTTGGAAAAAGATCACCTCTGGGCCTGCGGGATAAATAAAGATGAAATTTTTCCATAACCTCTTACAATCTAAAAATCAAAAGGTAGAAGGTCCTAACTCAATGCAAATAAAGTGATGTGTGTTAAGAATTGTATTTAAAACAGGGCCTCCCCTGGTGGCGTAGCCTGTCGATCGCAGCGCTGAGAAGCTGTCCGCAGCCTCTGCCACACTGTTTCAATCCCGGCTGGCCAGAGAGTGTTCCACATGGCACAGCAGACCCGCTGCTCCCCTCAGCAGTGCATTTCAGTCAGTCTGCCTGTTCTGTTCCCCACTCTGGTGAATCCTCTCACCCCCCACATCTCTGGCCTGTACCCCAGTTCTTGTGTGCATAAATAAATCTTTTTTTTTTTTTATAGAGGCATGTTTTATTTATTTATTTTATTTGTTTGTTTGTTTTGTTTTTACATGCACTGGGAACAGTCAGAAGCGCGGGAGGGTGAGAGAAATCACCAGAGCCAGAGCGGGGAGCAGAGCAGGCAGAAGGACCGAAGTACACCGCTGAGGGGAGCAGCGGGCGGCAGGAGAGGTCTGCGCGCCATGTGGGACCCTCCTCCGGTGGCCGGGGAGCAGCCGGGATCGAACCGGCGCCGCAGAGGCCGCGGGCAGCTTCGCAACCCAGCGCTCAACCGCTGCGCCACCGGGGAGGCCCCATAAATAAATCTTAAAAGATTATTTATGCACTCAAGAATTGGGTGGTAAGCCAGACATGGGGGTTGTGTTTGAGAGGATTCACCAGAGACAGAGTTGGGGGCAGAACAGACAGACTGACTGAAACACACTGCTGAGGGGCGCAGTGGGGAGACAGGAGGGGTCTGCGCGCCATGTGGGCTGCTCCGAGGCCGGCGGGATCTACCTGACGCTGCGGAGGCTGTGGACAGCTCCACAGGCTGCGCTCAACCCGCTGCGCCACTGGGGATGCCCTAAAATACATTTTCAATGGAAATAGTAATTTTAATTTTGGAAATGACCTAAGGAAATGCTTTCAAATTCCGATAAATCTTTATGTGTAACAATGTTCAATAACACTTTATTTACAGTAAAATGATTCAAAACTATCCAAATAAACCCCCCCAATATACACAAAATTAAATGTAAAAGCTAGATACAGTAACACTAAACAGTCTTTAATGGCGTGGAAAGTCCTTCTGTTAGTGTTAAATGTTGAAAGTGGAGAATCCTGGCGGTGCTGTGATCTCACCACAGAAGAAACATATTAATGACACACCCTCTCCTCACCCCTCACGCGGGAGGAGAACAGAGTGAGAACACCTGCAGGGAGCGCGCTGGGACACCACAGGGAGAGTCAACAGTCCAGCCGCATCCAAAATGTGGACTCGTCTTGCCAAACACTGCTGAGTGACATCCTGCACAGAAACAACATGATTAATTTAAATATTAAACATCACACAAAGTTAAAATCACATGTTAATGATACAGACCCCCCCCCCCCAGCTGCCACACCCGGGCACCCGCTCTGCCCTCCCGCTGCTGGGCCTGGGCAGGAGGGGGCTCAGCCCAGAAAGCTTACAATGCACCCCAAACGCCCCCTAAACCTGCGGGAGTGAAAACAGCCCGCGGGACAGAAGGGAGCCCGCCCCGGGGGCACCCTCTGGGTCCCGAGGAGCCCGAGCGAGCCCGCGGCCGCGCGGTTCGCGCTCAGGGACGGCCCGCCCGTGCGCTCCTCCGGGCCCAACCTAAGCCCCGGAGCCCCCGCGTCCAGCCCTTCCCCGCCGGCCCGAGGCCCCTGCGCGTGGCCCCGTCCCCGCCTCGCCAGCCCCACCGCGGCCCGGCCAGAGAGTCCACGGCCCGGAGAAGGACGCAGCGTCCCCGCCCGCTCCGCTCTCCTCGCCGGACACGGTGAGCGCGGCCGGGAAGCGCCTCCGCTCCCGCCTCGGCCCCGCCGCCCGCGGGCCCCACCGCCTCCTGAGTCTCGGGGTCCGGGACTCAAGCGCTGCCCGAGAGGGGAGAGGGGCGCGCTGGGGGGACCTGTCGGCCTTGGGGAGCCACCGGTGAGGGGAGAGGATGGGGAGAAGGGCGGACGAGGAGGGCGGCAGGGGGGACGCGGTGGTTGGGGGAGCCCCCCCTCCCCGCAGCCTCTCTCGCGTCTCCTGCTCCATCCGCACATCCGGCGCCGGTTCCTTCCGTGTGGGGGCCCCACAGAGGCGGGTTCAGGCTCCCCCCCAGGGCAGGAAGTGAGTCCAAGGGGTCACCTGCACCTGTGGCCCCGGTCTCGGGGGGGTCGCGGCCCTTTCGCGCCCACGGAGCCGCGTCCGGGGAGAGCGTCCTGCCCAGCGCGGCCCTTGGCGTCCAGGACCCCGCGCCAGGGCGGGGATCCGGGGAGGGGCTCCCCTGCTTTCCGGGCTCAGGGGCCACGAGCCTGCCAGCCCCCATTATTGGCCCCGGAAAACTGAGCTGAGGGCACGGCTGCACCTTCGTCCCCGACGCAGCGCCCGCCCGGCCGGAGACCCGCCCTCCCCTGGCGCGTCTGGGGCGCCCCTGCGCAGTTTATCAGGCCCCTGCGCCCCTCCGCGCCCCAACATGACCTGGTGACTATGCCGAGAGCCCGCGCGCGCCCGCGGACCTCCCCTGCCCCCCTCGCCCCTCCTGCCCGGCCTCCTGAGCCTGGGGGGTCCCGCGCACTTGCTCAGGCTCCGGCCCCACTAGTGGACTCGGTCTGGGCGGCGGCGGCGGCGGCTGCGCTCGTGTCTGTCAGTCGGTCTCGAGGGCGACCCCGGCCCGCCGGTAGCCTCGTCCCGTCAGTGGAAGGCCCGCGGGGACCCTGGGGTTCGCCAGGGAAGACGTTTCTCGGCACAGACGCCGCGCTCCCCGCGTGGGCCAGTCCCTGAAGGCGCCGCCCCGTCCCCAGGACAGACCCCGCGGCGGGCGCGGGAAGGAGGGGGCGGCGGGCGAGAGCTCGCTGCGCATCGAGACGGTTCCCGGGCACCCCTGGGCGCTTCTTCCCCCGGAGGCCCCCGGCGCCCCCCTATTCTGCCCCCTCGGGGTCCCGCTGGTCTGTCATCGTCACCCGTGCTCGAACTGGGGAGCCCCCGACGTTTGCGGGGAAATCGCTCGTCCCAGCGGTGGGGAATCGGCCAAGCCCGCGAGGTGACCGGCGAGGGCTGGACGCGCAGCTGGGGCGCGCCAGGGCCGCGTCTGTCGGGCGGAGGGCGCCGAGGGCCGCTGTGTGACTCGGGGTCGGCTCCTCCGCCTCTCTGGTCCTCGCGCGGGCCCAGCCCCAGACCCCGCCCCCAAGGGCACGCCCCGCTCCCGGCCCGCCTCGGGCTTCTGGGAGTTGTAGTCTCGGCGGGCGCGGCGCCTTCTTGGGAGCTGTAGTTCCCGGGCAAGGGCGCCTCCCGAATGCGTCGCCCCCCACCCCCGGCCATGCGCCGGGACTGGGGTCTCCGGGCCGAGGAGAAGCGGCCAGAACTCGCCGATCCTGGCGGAGGCCGCCCCTAGCCCCCGGCGCGGGACCCGGACGGGGAGGGCGCGGCTGCGCGAGTGCGCGTCTGTTCCCTCGGGGTGCAGAGGGGGGGCGACCCCCAAGCCAGCCCCTTCCTCCCCTCCCCCGCCCGCCTGCCTGTCAGTCCTCTCCCTGATCCCCGCTGTGTCCCCCGGGAGGAGAGAGGTGCAGCCCGAGGGCGCGGGGACCCCCAGCACGGGGGGGGAGGGCACACCGGCCCGCGCCCGCAGCGCCCGGGGCCCTGCGCGATCTGACCCTCGCCCGCGTGGCCGCCGCTACCCGGCGCCGCCCTGCCGGGGCCTGGTCCCCGCTCGCCGCACCGCCCCGTCCCGCCCCGGCCAGGGCCCCGCCGCCCTGCGTGCGCCCCCGCTCCGCCAGCTCCCCACGAAGCCGCTGCTCCCGGGACGAAGGGCACCGGCTCGGGTTTCCCTTTTCTGCCCTGCAGGTCCGGAACCGAGACTGCGGCGGAGCCGCGGGGAGCGGGACGCACGTGCTGCGGCCCCGCCGCGGAGCGACTGGCCGCGCCGGCACCTCCCCGCGGGCTGGAGGGTGGAGACAGCACGGCGGCGGAGTCGGGGAGCCCTGGAGGCGCGGGGGCGGGGGTCGGCCCTCCAGGCTCAGCGGCACTACACACCTAAGGACCCACCTTCCAGAAGCCGCCGCCTTCGTGGGGCGCCCCGCTGCCGCAGCACCGGTGGCCCACTGGGCGCAGGTCCACCGCGGCCTCCCTCGGAGTCATAATCACAGCAGGACCCCAACATCATCTCACCAGTCACGACCCCGTGGTGTGCAACTTGGGCAGTCAAAAAATAATCAGCCACCCCTCCCCCGGGCACCGAGCCCCCACCAGGTACTAAGTCCCCCTCAGAGGCACGGAGTCCCCCCAGAGTCCTCCCAGGGCCCCCCCACGCACCATGTCTGTGGTCCCCTGGCCGCCTCTGCCCTATTTCCCCGTAAGTCCGGGTAAGCGAGGGTTCGTGTGAATATTCGCTCATTTGCCTGAATGTGCCCCCACAGGGGCGGCCCCTGGGGATCCCGTTCATTCTCGGACACCCTACACATGGGGTACCCCGAGGTGCCCACAGTCTGGGCACAACATCAACTGACGAACTGCCCTGTGTCTAGGACAACAGGTCTACACAAAAATCCCACGTTTAAAAAAACGAGATTTTCCAATTATACTGGAAAGTGTAAAGTGTGGTGCATTCCCTAATCCAACACCTTTGAAATTTTAAACATCACCAAGAAAAACAAGAGTTTACTAGGCTATATAACAGATAAATGATTTTAAAATAGGTCATGGAAATGTCTGTTTCCAAATTTATTTTGAAATAAATTATAAGACCTGACCTCGCTTCGGTGGTAAATACCTTTGCTTGCGTGTTTAACCAAAATCATCTCCTAAACAACCGCAACATCATCCCAACAGAATGAATCTCTTCTTATCCCTGTACAATCCATACACAGGTTCCCTTGTTCCACCCCTAAAAGTTTGAAAAACATGATTTATTTGAAAATAAGTTAAGCACCAGGGATCTGCGGGTGTATAACTGCAGGAGGAGAGTCCAGACCGGGGAGGCCACTCAGCTCAGCTCAGCTCTGCTCAGCCAAGGAACCAGGGACTGTTGGACTTTTTGCTTCCGTTCTAGCATCACCTGTACTGGCCCTGGTGCCCAGGGCCTGAATCTCCCCTGTACTCTGGATGTCACCCGGGCTTCAGCACACAGTGGGCCCTCAGGAAGAATGAGTCCTGGGGTGAAAGGATGCAGGTGAGCATCCACAACACTAGCCCTGGGGGCCCTCCAAGTCAGAAGGCAAGAGTTCCGGTTCTTTCCTGCGCCCGCCATTGGCACACAGTAGCCCGCTGGGAGGGCCCAAGGAGCCGCCCCGCCGGGGAGCCGCCCCAGGACCGTGCACGCAGCTGCGAGGCTCCGCGTAAGAGGAGGGTCCTGGTACCCCCAGCTGAGCCGAGCCTTGAGAACACCGGCAGGCGCGGAGGGCGGCCCTGTCCCCAGAGGCGCGCGCGCAAAGGTGGCCGCGCAGGCGGAGCGACCCCAGGGGAGGGCCCGAGGCCACCGCCGGTGGCCTGACCTCGGGGCCGCCCCCAGCCCCCAGGCGGGCGCCAGACACCCGCTCCCCAATTCCTGCCGACGGGGAAGGGACTCCCCGCCGCCTCCGCCCCCGCTTCCCAGGTCCGAGGCCATTGGGTCGTGTCCTGCGTCCCGCGTCCTCGCATGGCTCGTGCTGGTGCGCGCCGACCCCACCGCCTCGCCTCGGCCGCCCGGTCTCGGCGTCTCCCCGGGAGCGAGGCCGCTGGGACCAGCTAGAGCCGCGCGCGAGGCGGAGCCCGGCTGGGGGGGGGCGTGGGCGCCCCCTGACGGCCGCGTAGACGGCGCCTGCCCACCCCCCACGCCCACCCGCGAAGGGGGTGCATTTGGCGACGGCGCCCGGCGCGCGGTTCCAGGAGGCCGGGGCGCGCGGGCGGGACGGGCCGATCCGGCGGGCTGCGCGGAGGCGTCCGACGCGGGGGGATTGTGAACGCAGCTGTACAGGGGCGGGCAGCGAGCTCGCTGCGGCTGCGCGCAGCGCGGGTCGACCAGCTCTCCGCGGCGGCCGCGCCTCCTCCTGCAGGTCGCCGGGACCTGCACAGCGCGGGGTGCACCTCTGCGGGCGGGTCCCGGGGGAGGCAGCGGCTGTCCCGCGCCCGGGGTTGCATCTCCTTCGGCCTGACTGCCGCGTCCCGTCCCGGGGGAGGGAGCCCCGGGGGTGTGAGGGACCACCGGGGTCCAGCCCCGCTGCCGAGCCCGGAGGTCGGAGATGCCGCCGCTGTTCACCCCAAGTCTCCCGCAGGAGCCGCGGGGTCGGGGGCCGCGAATCCGGCGGGATCCGTGACCCCAGGGTCGGGCCGGGGCTGGGGGCCGAGTGCTGCGGGTGGGGGCGGCTCCTGAACGGGGGCGGGGCCGCGAGCCGCGAGCCTGGGGTGTCTGGAGCGGGAGCCGGCACAACATCCGCGAGTGAGGGGGCCGGGGGCCGAGCCCCCCGCGAACTCGGCGCAGCAGGCCGGGCCAGGGCGGCTGAGCCGGGCCGGGGACCTGGGGCGGGCGCTGTCGCGGGGAGCGGGCGCCGGGGGTCGCGGGGGGGCCGGGCGAGACCCGCGAGGTGCGAGCTTCGCGCCGAACCCGCGGAAAGACCAGGGCCGGGGCCGCGAATCGCGGCCGGCTCGTGGGCTGAAGCCAGGGGCCCGGGGCCGGATCCCAGGATCCCGGAGCCTCAGGACGCGGGTCTCCGGCGGGGTCGGGCCGGAGCCGCCCTCGGGGAGGGCTGCGGGGGGAGCCGGGCCCGCAGCGCCCCAAGTGCGGAGAGGCGCCCCAGACGGCCGAGGCTGGACGGCCCCGCCACGGGGCTCCGGCTCCTCCCCCGGCCGGAGGTCGACCTGAAGCCCCCGCGCGCACCGGGGCGGCGGGAAAGGGGTCGCGCGGGGGGCAGGGGGCTGGGGTTCGGGCCGCAGCTCCAGGGGCCCACGGGGACCGGCGGCTCGGCCCCGCCGCTGGGCGCTGAGGTTTTTCTGGCCCCAAATCTGCGCTTTTTGCCGCCAGAGTATCGGCGGCTGCTCTCTCGGCGGAACCCCACGCGTGCCCTCAACAGTGTCTGCGTTTTCGGGCGTCTCCGCAAACCCGCGCCCTCGCTATGGCGCCTCAGAGCTCCGCAACGCGCGCCACAGCAGCACCCGCCCACGGTGGAAGCACATCCGGCTGCCACACAAGGTCTCCCAGCGGGTGCTGCCGCTGCCCAAAGGCGGGTGAGTGTGCCAAGCAGGCAACAGGCGCCGTGGCCGGACAGGTGTTCAGCCTCTGAGAAGCCGCCGAGTCTGCAATAAGCGTCTCCATCTCGGAGTAGCTGGGGGTGCTGCCTGGCAGGGCTGTGAGTTTCCTGCACGTTCCCCAAGACCTGATCACGGTAGTGGTGCCTCACGCAGAATGCAAACACTGCACCCACAACGCAGGCCCTATAGGGCCTCGCTGTTCTGATGCCCTGAAAGGACCAGGGGGTGCTGCCCTGGCCTTGTGTCCCTGTGGCCCCGCCTGCTGTGGTGCTGGCCTCAGACCAAGTTGGGGTTGATGGAGTGTCCACAGCTGCACACCTCAGTGGTGTGGCTCCTCAGGGAGGGTCAGTCATGCAGTTGCCAATGTCATGAGCTGACCCCACTGTGCATATACAGCCTCAGAGTTGGGTCCTCTGGGCCTCTGTGGCCTTTCTTTTCTTGGTCTTCTCTGGCCATACTCTGTGCTACCCTGGCCACCACCTGGCTCTTGGCTTACACTGTGCCAGGGTCTCTGGGCTCCCTCCCAAGGCCACTATCCACCTGGGATGCAGTGAAGAGGGCCCTTGTGTTCTACAACTGATGTTCACCAAGCACTCAAGCTGTAGGGGGATCTGAGGTGAGTCTTGTGCTTGGGGTCTGTCTTTTTGGCCCTCAGGCTGTGGGTACCTGTGGCTGCTAGCTGGGCAGCTCATGGTTGGTATGGCTGCTGGATACACCCTCAGTGGGGTGTCATGCTACCTGGAGCCCTCACTTTGGAAAGAGCCAGTGTGTTGAGCCACCTGGACCCATGGGGCTGTTTTGGGGCTAGAGGGCAGCCTTTGTGTGGCGCTGCTGGAGCAGGAGATGCCAGAGAAAGGAGGAGCCCCATGTTGCCAGCTCCAGTGTGCAAGAGAGGCCTGTGGGGGCAGCTGGTGCTGGTGGGGCTCCCGGAGTGCCTGCCTGTGGGCAGTGCCCAGGCCACCACAGCCCCATGGGGGCTATAGTGTCACAGTAGATCCAGCAAAGGTGGTAACTGGAGGTCCCTGGGGGCCTGGGGTTGGCTGTCCCTGTGTTGCCTACAAGTGTCAGAGGCCTGGAGTTCTGGGTGATGGCCAGCAGCACCCATCTCCCACATGGTACTGCTTGCCCCAGGAGCTGGGGCCCTTTGGGTCCTGTGTGACTGGTTGTAGAGCAGAGCCCTCCAGCTGGGCCCTATAGGGGAGGTGCCCCTGGTGGGCAGGTGGAGATCCAGCTCATGGTGACTGAGTGTTGTGTTGCCTCATGGGTCACTGCCCCCATCACTGAGGTTTGCAGCCTCCCTGAGTTTGGGTGGGCAGTGGGGGTGCTTGAACTGCCAAAGGCTCTTGTCCAAGCAGTTGGCTGTGTGCTGAGCCCTGCCTTGTGTGCATGGGTCAGTGCTGCTGTCACATAGTGGGGACTGTTAGGTAAAGAAGAAAAGAAAGCTCTGAGCCCCCAAATGGCTGTTCCTCCTCCCTGATGCACATCAAGTGCTGGCTGAGCCCTGTGTACAAGGCCCCTGGGGTGGCATCTTCCCCATTGTGAGTGCTGCAGCCTGGACATGGGATTCCGGCTCTCAAGACAGTGGAGGGCCATGACAGGCTGGGGCCATGACAGAGGTGCTGGGGCCAGCTTCAGGCTCCAGCTACCTTTAGAGTCTGGCCATCCAGGGGGGTGATTGTGGGAGCCCTTGCTTGTGCCTGCAGGGCTGGTGTTGCTCCTCTCCCACGAGAGGGCACCTGGGGTCATGGAGGGCTGATGCCAGGGCTTGGCCCCATCCAGCTCAGTGGCTCTGTCCCCTAGTGCTGTGTACCCCATGGTTGTGCTGCCCTTACTGGACTGCCCCTGGAAGAGTGTTTAGCTTCAGCCCCATTGCAGTGGTGGCAGGGGTGCCTTGCCCATGTTGAGGGGGGCTGGGGGCCATGGCCTGGGCTGTCAGTGGTGGGCTCTGAGGGGTGGTGGCTCCTCTCTGCAGGCCCTTGCATCTCCTATGGCACCTTAGAAAGTGCCCTTTTTACTTGCTATGATAACCCTAACCCCAAGCAATGGTCTGGCTGGGCTGACTCTGCTATGCCTGTGTGCTCCCTGTGGGGGTTGCCTCTGCTCATCAGTGGGGTGAGACTGCCGGGGCAGACGGACTCGTGGCAAGTGGGGAACAAACACCGCGGCAAGCATGGTCCAGGTGGCTCTGAGAGGCCACAGGGGCTGTGGGTGAGTGCTTTGGTCTGGGAGCAGCACTGGGGGCGGGTGCTTATGGGGCAGCTCTCCATGTTGCCTGCAGGCTCCCCAAGACCTGGTTGCGGGTACAGTGGGTTGTGCTTACACTGTGCCACATGTGGGGGGCCTGGTCTATACTAAGTGAGCCGTGGGCTCCTGCCTGGAATCGAGCAAAGGGGCCTCGTGTTGTCCTAAGCTGCTGGGGCCTGAGCTGCAGCCCATACCACCACCCCTCTTAAGAGGGTGTGCTGTCTGCGGTGGCCCCTGTGGGGCTACATGGTGTTCTCAAGCACAAATGCAGGTGCAGAACTGGCTCCCCTGAGCCCCAAGCTGTGGTGAGGCCAGGCCTCATACCCAAGCCCATGGTGTGGGGGGCTGTTCCCTGGGCTGTGACTGTGGTGTAGCAGGGCTGGGAAGAGATGGGGGCTTGGGCTATCTGGGGTTGGAGGGGGGGCTTCCATGTCTCTTAGCTCCTGCCTGTGGCCTCTGTGGCATTGCCCCAGTGGCTTGGGGCCTGTTCCCCTCATGTGTTCCTGTTGAGGGGGCCTGACTCCCTAGGTTCCCCCTGTCCTGATGCCTCACTCCAAAGAGCAACCTGCGGTTGGGGGTTGCTGCCTGTGCCTATGCTACCAGGGGGCTGTGGCTGTACCCCCTGTTGGTGAGGTGCCCCACCACACTTGGCAGGAGGAGGGCCCTGGGCTTGTCTGTGTTATGGCCAAGGTGCGTGTGTGCCTGGAGTGCTCTGGACCTGCAGGCAGTGCCTGAGGTCTACGCTGGGACACACACCACTCTTGTGAGTTGGCTGTTAAACCCTGGAGCCCCTGAAGCTGGGGGTGGGGGGTGGGTAACCCTGCTCAGTGTGAGGGGAGCCTGTGCCCAGGTGCCCATGAGGAAACAAGGATCCACCCCAGTGTGCGAGTGCTTGTCTTCAGTCAGGCCCGCAGCACACTTGCCCGCTGGCAGGGGCTGCTCGCTAGGAACACCCCCATCCTCCTGCTGCAGCTCCAGGGTGCTTTGCCCCTTCCTGGATGGCAGGAGACACCTCTGAGGGAGTGGGGTGGGGGCGGCCCGAATCTGGGGTGCAGGTGGCCAGGTGTGTCGGTTCCTGGGTTGCCAATGGGGAGGGGGCCGCGGCTGCTGCTGGGCCCTGCTGAGGTCGACAGTTGGCAGGCCCGGGGCCCGCAGGCATTCAGGTGGGTTGACCAGATGGACTGTTCCTGTCCGCCACCAGGTAGTGCTGTAGATGGAGTAGAGCATAACGGGGCACCGGGCATGGCAGGGTTCCACAGGAAGCGACACTGCGGAGCATGGCCAGACGGGGCGGGGTGGGGCGCAAAGGGGCATGGCAGGGGTTCAACGGGGACGGGATGCGATGCGACAGGGCGGGGCAGGGTGCGGTGGGGAGCTACAGGACATGGGGGCAGGACGCCAAGACAGGACGGGAAGGGGCGGGGTGGGGTGGGACAGGATGCTATGCCACACGGATACAGTGACCCTATTCAGATTTGTGTCCTTTCCCTTTAGATGCCCCTTTTTGTTGGAGTGACTGCACCCCAGGAGCACGATGGGGAGAAACCCCCCCCCCATTTCAAACCTGCATGTCTTCATTTCTCTAGCATAGCATTAAAAGGCCTCGGAATCCTAGTCAAGTGACATGAAGGGTCTCACTTTCACCATTTATTTGGGATTTCTTGCGTGAATCCCATATTCTCGGCAGAGCGACGCTCTATTTCCATGTCCAGTCACAGCTGCTGAGCTCAGAGAGCAAAAATTAGAAAAATAGACTCATCCTTGCAGGTTTTCCCCATAACCTTCATGGGCTTGGGACAGAGGCGGGCCAAAATAAGGCGTGCGCAGTGTCATAAGCCAACTTTGAGATTCTACAAATGGAAAATCACCCTCAAATGTCCACGACACACACACACGCTCACTCACACATACACACACAGGTCGTGATCCAGGCAGGCCGCAGCCAAGGCTTCCAGAAAGCTTGGGAAAGCAGTGGAGAGGCCACATTCCCACAGAGCCAGAAATCAAGAAAATGACCTTTTGAGTCAGTCCAGCCATTATGAGTTAGAAACAGGACGGTGTGACATAAAAAACACGGGGCATCCAACTTCAGGAAGCTGCCGAGGCTGGTTCTACTACTGGATAATCTGTAGTCAGAGAACACAAAGGATTCAACCTCCACATTGACACGAGGAGTAGAAACACATTTTTTCAAAACCAAGAGCTAATAATGGGAAACATCCCAAAGCTGGAGGGAAATGGATATAAATCCATCCTGATGCTGTTTCTTTGGAGAAGCCAGAGTCAACTAATTCAACACTTACAAATCGACCAAAAAGGTAAGGATAACATGGTAAAATGAAGGCAAACATGGCAACGGCTGAGTGGGAGGATTTTCTAGCAACAAAATCCATCATGAGGATGAATAAAAAGCAACAGATACACGGCAGCCAAGAGTCAGCCCTCCCTGGCTCCAGGACATGATCCCTCAAATGGAGGCCTCTTTCCAAATGTCAAGGAACTGACTCTTTACAAGCAGATAAAAGGGTGAGTGAGTCCTCACATGACCCTGAATTCAACAGACAAGAGACTCCTCCAGAAACAAGATGAGGGTTCAGTATCTGGAGAAATATTCTACGCCCCAAGGACACAGGTCAGGAAGCTACTAGCACTGTCCACCCCCAGAGCTACCTCTGTCTACCTTCTGTGAAGTCCAGCTGCACCTCCAGCTGGGGGGGGGGGGGGGGGGGGGGGGGGGGGAAATCCCTACCCCCCTCCCAGTGGGATAGAAAACATTTGCATCTAGGATGACTTCCTTCAGGGACACGGGTGCAAAGCCTCCCCAAAAGGTTAAACACAACAAAAGTAATGTCCCCGGTGTTGAGAGGACACTTGGTCAGCCTCAGTGGCCTGTCCTGCTGCTAGCCCGGTCACTTCCTCCCCGACGCGCAGAACTCTTGGCGGCAGTGGCACCATGGTGAGAAGAAAAGCGCCAAGGGCATCCCGGTCAACACCAGAACAGGGAGAGCACACACACCACCAGGACGATGGCCGTCTGCTGGGGTGCTCTGGGCCACTCCAGGAAGCCTTGAGACAGAAGAGGGGGTGACAACGGCTTGGGAGGGGGCTCCCCTGCTTGCAGGACGATGATTAGGCCCAGGGATGGCTCGGCCTGGCACTTGCCTAGCTGTTGCGATGCCAGGAGGATGCGACCGGGTGACAGATAAATACACAAGCCGTGTCCAGGGTGTGCGGCACAGGGCACGGTCACATGGTCCTGCCACACCCACGCCGCCTAGGGGGGCCAAAGGTCACCCTATCGATGGCGCCCTGACAGAGGGAAGGAGAGAGTGTCCCTGAGAGGCGGCTCCTCCGCGTGTTTCCCACTAGCAAGGGTCGCGGGGCTAGAGGCCGGTCTGACCCCAGGTGTGTCCACCCAACCCTCTCCTGAGCTCCATCTGGCTCCTGCCTCTCCCCGCGGATGGCATGGGCCTCTTGCCATTTACGGAGCTCTAGTAGCCCAAAATCCCTCCACCCCACTCCAAAAGCTCCCGCAACGTACTTTCATCTCTGCTTCTGGCCCTTCCAGGGGGAGCTCCACCTGTCGCTGCCCCCCCCCCACACGACCCCCAAGGCTGCCCAGTTCCGTCCTCTCAACTCGGTGTTCTGCTCTCCGCCCAGAAGGCCTCGCCCCCCAGTCCCGGGGCGCTGGAAACTCGCTTGAGCTCCGTGTGGCCTGACTGAGCCTGTCCAGGCGACTCAGCTGGGGGGCGGGTGGGGCTCGGCTCCCCCTGGGGAGAGAGGGGTCCGGCTTTCCCACCACTGGCTTAGGCTTGCCCACCACTGGCTTCGTGGCCCCGCGTCCCCCGCCCCAGTCCCGGCCCCTCCCGCCGACAGCGGGTCCCCACGAAGACTCCCCTTCCCCGGCCAGACCCAGGCTGGGTTCTGTGGAGCCGGCGCCGCAGCCACCGCAGGTGCGCAGGCGCGGGGGAGGCGCTGGCTGGAGTGGGAGAGCCCTGGTGGCCGGGGCAGCAGGGGAGGGGGCGCGTCCCCGCCGGGTCCCGGGAAGCGTGCGCCCTCTGGGGCGGAGCGGGCGCGGGGACTGCGGGGCCTTCCGGTCCGCGGCTCCGTTTGGGGGGCTGTGGTCGCGGCGCGCGCGGGCGCTGGGGCCACACTGGGGCGTGGGCCAGGACCGAGCGTGGACGCCCGCAGGGGCTGGACCTCGTGGCCGCCCGGGGCGGCTCTGGGGTCCGCACCTCAGCGGGGAGGGCTGGAGCAGGGGTGTGACAGGCGGGCCCGCAAGGGGGTGCAGACCTCCGGGTCACGGGCCGCTTCGTCCACTGTTACTACTGTGCCCTCCCCAGGGCCTGGGGCCTGTCGTCCCTCCGTGCCTCAGTTTCCAGTCCTGATGGGGGCGGGAGCCATCACGCCCGCGCTGGGAAAGCGAAAGCCGCACAGCTGGGACCTGACACGCACAGGTCACCGCCCTTCGCATTTCCCAGTTCGGCCTGATTCCCACAAAGCCATCCATGGCAGGGAAAGCCCCCCTTTTCCTTGTGACCCTGAAGTGCAGAGCGCGCTCCCTCCCGCGCCCCCGTCCCTCCCCCCTCCCGGGGGGCTTTCACGGGGGCCTGCCGCCCCCGCCAGGGCTCGGGTCTGGGGTCTTGGCCAAGGCCAAGCTCTGATTTCTTGGGCTCTCCTACCCACTCCAGGTGCTCCCGTTCCTGTGCCGCCGCCGCCTAAGTCCCAGCCTTGTGTTTAGCCCTTCCAGACTTTTTTTTTTGCAAATGGATAAATACTTTAGCCATCCCAGTGACTCAGACAAGCAGCACAACTGACTGACCAGCAGGGTCCATGCGCACGGCCCCTGTGGACATCTTGGGGAGCCCCAACAGCCCAAGGGCAGATGCCGCGTAAGGAGAAGGGAATGAGGCCTAAAGGATATCCCTGTCCTGCCTGGGGGACAAGCGCCAAGAAAGTGAGAGCCTGAGACCAGCGCTTTGGGGTGCGCGGTCGTACTGTAGGACCCAAACCCCTTTGTTGACAGGCGTCTCCATACCTGGACCTGCCAGGTCAGCACGGTGTGGAGCCAGCAGGAGCCTCCAGGAATGTTGTGTCCGGAATGTTCTAGAAGGAGGTACAGATAAAATAAGATCTGTTAGGAGGCTGCTGCAACAAGCCAGGTAAGAAAGGACACGCCTGCAAGGAGGTGGTGGCGAGGATGCAGCTCAGTGGACAGATTCGGACTCGCCTTGGAGACAGAGCTGATGACACCCTCGTGGAGGACATGGCAGTGGGAAGTGGAGGGCAGGGGCTGTGGGAAGCATTTGCACTTTTGAGTCCCAGCATCTGTGTGTCCTGTAGGGCCCTGTGTGGGGTGGAGATATATTTTTTTAAGATTTATTTATACATCCAAGAGCTGGGGTGCAGGCTAGAGGTGTGGGGATGAGAGGATTCACCCAAGACAAAGTGAGGAACAGAACAGGCAGATTGACTGAAATGCACTGCTGAGGGAAACAGTGGGCGGTTCAGGAAAGGTCTGCAGCGCCATGTGGATAACCTCCCTGGCGGGCCTGGGGATGGAACTTGTGCTGCTGAGGCTGCAGATTGCCCCTGGCACCAGAGGGAGGCCCTTCCATTGTCTTAATATTGACAGTCACATGAACATATCAGAAGGAGTGTGAGTGACTGCACAGCGCAGGACGCAGCCCTGACACAGAGCCTGCTAAGCAGGCCTCTGCCATGAGCCACTCCCTGGGCCGCCATGAGCCACTCCCTTAATTGAGAGTTAGGGGCTAGGGAAGAGTCAGTGCGGCTTGCCTGGCATTAATGCCCTCCAGGCCCTTGGTTCCTTAATATCAAATCAATATTAAAACAATATGCTATAGATGATGATTTCTATATAAAAGCCTTCTGTTTTTTCCTTTAATCAATTAGTTATATGTTAGCCTAAACTTTATAGGTTAGTTAGAAATAATCTCTTTGTCTCCCTCCCTGCAGGTAACTTCCTGCCCTTTGTTTCCCTCAGCCCTTAGTTAATTGTTCACCAAGGCAAACTTAAAAATGTTAGTTGCAGACACATAGGCTTTTTTGCTAGTAATACAATAACTGTTGGATTGTTTAAAGTAAATAACTATTTTGAAAACATTTGTTTAGCAACTGTGCCTTCTTTAAGACAAAGAATAATAAATGTTACACCTCTGCCAACAGACCCTTGGCTGCTCCTGAAAAAGAGCATGTGATGATTATTATCTTCCTACCTTATGTTTGTGCACTCACGATTTGCTTTAGTATAAATAAAGGACTGCTGAGACCCTCAGCAGGATGATGCCTGCACCCTGACTGAGTGTTTGAGTCCTCATTCCCCCTTCCCCCTCCCTTACCATTTCTCTACAATTGCCGATGCCTTCCCATCCTTCAGGAACCCCTGACACCCAGACTGCTGCGGCTGGCTCGCAACAAGCAGCAGCCCACAAAGGAAGACTCTGTCCTTACTGGGGGCCCAGGGATTCGTCTCTCCGTGCTATGAAGCTGTCGGAGGCCACTGTGGCCTGAGTGCAATACCCGGCCAGGAAGCATCACGCCACCAAAAAAGGCAAACGGTTAGAAAAGATGAACCCAGTAAGGTGACAGAACACACAATCAGTATAGACACAAAACTCAGTTGTGTATCTACACCCTCATTAAGACCCATCAGAAAGCATCCATAGGAAAATTGTACAATTGCATCAAAACAGAATGAAATACCTGGGGAAACAGTTAATGAAGAAAAACCTGTGCACTGAAAAACTAGAAAATGCCGGTAAAAGAAATGAAAAGCAGAGATAAATGGAAAGATACTCTGTGCTGTGATGGGAATTGGTAATAGTATGAAATGTGCAGACTTCCCAGAGCAAACCACAGGGTCAGCGCAGCCTCATCACAATTCCCACGGCAGCTTTCCCAGAAACTAACCTTCCTGTAGCTCTGGGGTGGGGGGCGCAGAGGCCCAGAAGCGCTGACTCCCCAGAGTGAAGCTGGAGGCGTCTTGCTCCCTGACTCAAACTGTGAACCAAACACAAAGTCTCCACTGGAGGTAATTTCGTAGATAACGAAAGTGAGGATCCGAACCCAGGAAGCGGTCAGGGTTATTCTGGGCGAACAACGCCAAACAACAAATCTGAATTCAGCTTCTCCGGAAAGAGTCGCGGACATTAAGGATGTGCTTGTCCTGGGCAGGGGCTTCCATTCCAACCGGCCCAGCCTAAATGGACGCTGATGCAGGAGGATCTTCTTCCTTCTGAAGGACTCCTGGAGAGATGCAAAGGCTGAGCGCCCTCCTCACATCCTCTCCCCCGCCTCCAGGGCCACAGAGGGGTGAGAAGTGGGGGATAGCTGCTCAGACCTGGCCTCTGGGGTAGCTTTGCCTCCAGCCGGCTAGACCCGGGCGGGAGGGGGTGGTCAGGCCCAGAAAACGCTCCCTGCTCCCCAAACTCCATGTAAACTCGCTGTGATAAACACACCCAGGGCAGCGGTGCAGAAGCGCCCGGAGGGGTGGGGGTCGGGGGTGGCGCAAGAAGCCGCGCTTCAGCCCCTGGAGGCGGACACGGAGGTCACGCTCAGGAAGGAGCCTGGACCCCTCTATTCCTCCAGGCCCAGTACGAACCCCAAATGCCCCCCAGTTCTCCACATCCAGCCCTCCCGCCCTGGGTCCTCCACTGCCCTCCGCGGTCAGCCAACCTCAGGGAGGTGTCCTCAGCTCCCCTCGCCCTTGGCTCACCTCCTCGGCCAGCCTGAGGGGGCCCCAGATAAATGCACAGATGACGACTCCCGGCTGGGTCTAGAGAGACCAGGTCCCAGCAGCCCCAACGCCACCCCAAAGTCGCGGAAGCTAGAGGGACAAAGCAGCCGCGACTGCACTGCGCGGATGCATGGTCGGGGAGGGGCGGCACAGGTGCGGTAGGTGGGGGCGGCCACGCCCCCTGTGCAGGCCTGCTGATGGCGGACAAGTTGGAAAATCAAACTCAAACAGAGGTAAATAGCCCTGTCTTCTCCAAAACTATATCAACGAAAACTCCAGGAAGCCACTAAAACGGCAAAACGGGTCTACTTGGATTTAAAAACTTGCTCAGGGCCTCCCTGGTGGCACAAGGGGTTAAGATGCAAGCTATGAAGCCATCAGTCGCCTCTGCAGCACGAGTTCGATGTCCAGCTGGCCAGGGAGCTACCCACATGGCGCAGCAGACCTCTCCTGTCTCCCCGCTGCTCCCCTCAGCAGTGTGTTTCCGTCAATCTGCCTGTTCCGGTCCCGGCTCTATCTCTGGTGAATCTTCTCACCCCCCAGAACTCTGGCCTGTACCCCAGTTCTTGTAGGCATAAATAAATAAATCTTCAAAAAATTAAAAACTTGCTCAGGATTATTTAGCAGTGACCACAGATGACTCACCAAACCCACCCCTCCTCCCGGGAGACAGAATGGGGCACTCTCCCCAGCCCCTTCCAACAGTGCTACTATCAGTCTTGGGTGGAGTCAAAGCTCTTTGATCATATTTCTGTCATCATAATTAACACAATTACTTTTCTATTTAATGTAATAGAGCCTTCCACTTGATTTTAGAGCCCAGGTGTACAGGGAAATGCTTTTGTGGCTACAAGTCACAGAAAAACCTGACTTCAACCATTAGGAAAATTCTAGTTTACTTAGGAATGCTCGAGAAGGCTGGGACTGTTCCAGTCCCACGTTCTTTCTGTCCCTCTACTCTGCTATCATTGGCTCTAGGCCAAGGGAGCACCCTGGGATGTGGCAGGACGGTTGACCCAGTTGGAGGCATCATGGGACAGCCCAATAGTCACAAAAGGAAGAGAGAAGCAAAAAGCCTCTTCTTACACCTTTCTTCCCTACCAAGAAGGGGAATATTTCCAAGTAGCACCAGCAAAATTCCTTTTACGCACACTGGACAACACTGGGTTATACCTTTTCTCCTCGACCCACCTCTGGTAAGGGCATGGACTCCTGCACTTGGAGCCAATCGTGAAATGTTCCCTAGAGTTAATGTATTATTCAGCGTAATTGGGGTTCCCTCAGGAAGGAAGAGAGGGAAACGCCCAGGCAGTCTTCCATGTGGAGAAGATGTATGATGTGTCCTCAAACAAGTGAAAGGCAAGTGAAGAGTAGGAGGGAAGGAGAAGAGACAAGCAAAGAAGAGGCAGGAGGGAGAGAGGGAGGAAGGAAGGATGGAAAAAAAGATGAATTTACTTTATAACTAAATCATAGCTTTATGACTTACGACAGTGTAATAGTTTTAAAACTTTTTTCAGCAATCGAAACTTTCATATAAAAAACATAAAATCTTGGTTTTTGTCATTCTGTGGGTCAGCATAAAACAAAGATAACCCATTTTCCATCTATTATAAAAGTAACAGACACCAGATTTTTTTGTCTTATTCCTGTTTTACTTCTTGGGGAAAAAAATGTTCCTTGCCATTCTAGAGTGAAGATAAGCACTTTCTTTGGAGAATTTTAGGGAAACTGGACAAAACTAAATAATATGCTTCTGCAAACTTAATTTTTTCAAGGCAGTAATGTCTCCCAAATCCTCTTTGTGGAATGCCCTGTGGACATGCTCTTTGGATGCTTAGGCATTGCTGGTAAAATCTCAGGAACCATGTTCTACAAGGCCCAGGTTGTGGAGGCTTCCTTCTGTGTATCTGGCCCAAGAAGCCAAGACAGGAGACGCACGTCAGAAACCAAGAGACAAAGGTGCAGAATGATATCCCTCCCCACAAAGTCTAAAAGTAGAGGTGCTCAGTTAAGCAGTGGGTAGCAAGGTGTGGACCTATTTTCACCACCTTGCTACCAGATGGATCCAAGCCAGTTTCAATGGTTTTTTTTTTTTTAAAAGATTTATTTAGAGGTGCAGGAGGAGCAGATTCACCAGAGACAGAGCAGGGCACAGAACAGGCAGTCGGACTGAAAACACTGCTGAGGGGGGCAGCGGGCGAGGCAGGAGAGGTCTGCCACGCCATGTGGGTATCTCCCTGGCCAGCCGGGAATCGAAACCGTGCTGCAGAGGCTGCAGACAGCTTCATAGCACTGCGTTCAACCCACTGTACCACTGGGGAGGCCCCAGTTTCAATGGTTTTGACAATGAAACTCACCTGGGTATGTGTGGTTTGCTTTGTCAGGTGTAGATACTCCCCAAAGTTAAAATGAAGCCCTTGAATTGGTGTCTTATAAAAAGGCTATGCTGTAACATGTAATATACTGTAATGTGTGCTTCAGTTTCATGTCAACTGAAACCAACCTCACAGCCCAAAAGGACCTACCTCCCCAATCACAGATCTCCTGGAGCTAAGGACTGAGTCAGAACGAAGGGCACCATGACCCCCAAACAAACTCCATTCCCTTCAGACACTTTCCCCTTAAACTTCCTTCTGATATACAGAGATGATTCCACACATCTTCAAATTCATATGCTCATGAAATATTATCAATGTACACATATACACACAGAAATCCATAGCACACATGCATACACATATATACCCATATCTGTGTTTCTGTGTCCGTGTATGTGGCTTTGAATCTTGCTTTTTACTTAGTAGTGCTATGACTTGCAGAAGTTGCCATGTCAGCATGTATTGATCTATCTCATTCTGTTAATAACCGCAAAATATTCCATAATATGTATACACTTTAATTTATCTAGTCTCTTATTTATGGACAGTGGAGTTTTACTTAGCTCTCCCCCCCACCTTTTTTTTTTTTTTTTTTGCCTTAGAAGCAACGCTGCTATAAATATCCTTAGGCACAGAAATAGGTAAGATTAGATGGATGACACAAATATTGATACAGATAGAGGATAGAGAGAGAGATATAATGTACTTAAAAATATATCCATAAGATAAAATTAACTGGCAAAGGAAATGCATTTTACATCTTGACAGGTATTGTGCACCAAAATGTTGCGCAAATTTACCTTCCCATAAGACCTCCAGGCAAACCTCACAAATATTAGAGGGTGTCCATTTATTTGGTGTCAATTACACAGATGATCATTTACACTGCACCATCATTTTGATTTGTATTTCTTTATGAATGTAACTGAGAGAGCAGTCCCATATTTGATATCTATTTGCATTTTTATTGTCATTTAACTGTTGATAATCTATTTTTCAATAGAATTATTTACCTCTTCCTTACTAATAGGACGAGCTCTTCCTAAAATAAGGAGAAGCCCCATGTTCAATCATGTGTGGTAGAAACTTTTCCTTTGTTTATATTTTGATGTTGCATATTTTTTGTAAAAGTTAAAATTGAAGGGGGGCAAAATTAGTAATATTTTCCTTCATTACTTCCTTCATCAAGATTACTTTTTAAGTCAACTATCACTTTCTATTCCTAGAACTTAAGTTATAACTATTTTTTAAAGGTTTTATTTATTTATTTATACAAGCACTGGGTACAGTCAGAAGTGATGGAGGGTGAGCGAATTCACCAGAGCCAGAGCGGGGATCAGAACAGGCCGACTGACGAAATACACTGCTGAGGGGAGCAGCGGGTGAGACAGGAGAGGTCTGCCACACCATGTGGGACCCTCGCTTGTGGGCGGGGATCGAACTGGTGCTGCAGAGGCTGCGGGCAGCTTCGCAGCCCAGCGCTCAACTGCTGCACCACCAGGGGAGGCCCTATAACTATTTTCAATCTATATCATTGCTTCCAAAAGATGGTGGTTGTGCACTGTGGAAAGCTGTGTGGAGATTCCTCAATCTACTAAAGATAGAGCTTCCATAGGATCCAGCAATTCCATGCCTAGGTATTTACCCAAAGTACACAGAAACATGAATTCCAAAGAGCACCTGCACCCCTATGTTTATAGCAGCACTATTTAAAATAGCTAAGCTTTGGAAACAACCCAAAAGCACAAAAATAGATGACTGGATCAAGAAGAGGTGGTACATATACACAATGGAATATTACTCAGCATTCAAAAAAGATAATCACTTGGGGCCTCCCCGGTGGCGCAGCAGTTGAGCACTGGGTTGCAAAGCTGCTGGCAGCCTCTGCAGTGCCAGTTTGATCCCAGGCCGCCCTTCGAGCATCCCACATGGCGTGCAGACCGCCTCTCCTGCAGCCCGCTGCTCCCCTCAGTGTACTTCGTCACTCTGCCTATTCTGTTCCCCGCTCTGGCTCTGGTGAATTCTCTCACCCTCCCGCGCTTCTGAATGAACCCGGTGCTTGTATAAACAAATAAACCAATCTGTAAAAAAAAAAAAAAAAGGATGAAGGCATGCAATTTGCAGCAACATGGATGGAGCTGGAAGGGATCATGCTCAGCGAAATAAGCCAGAAAGAAAAAGAAAAATACTGGATGGTTTCACTCATAGCAGGAATCTAGAAAACCTAAATAAGGGACCAGGAAAATGAATAACTATGAGAAGAAAAAATCAAAATCAACAAACAACTAGGAACCAGAGACACAGCGGCGGGTAAAGGAGGGATTGGGGTCAAAATGAAAGGGAACTGCTAAGAAAAAAGAAATCTTTTCCTGTTAGAGTCATAGACCTGGAAATGTAAATAATAAGTGTGCTTCTTTAATAAACATACCTAAACAAGGTCTGGCAGCCGGCCATCCTGGAAGATCTGTGTCCTGCCCCTTTTCCTGTGTCAAGAATTTGTATGCTAACTAACCAACTATATCAATGTAAAGTGGTTTTGTATAAAAGAAACTCTTTGGGTCTAGACCAGGGCTCAGACCTTATGGGACTACCCAGGTCTGAGACCTCAAGCATTTCCTGACCTTGTTATAGGGCAGCCCCGGAACTGTTATGGGGCAGCCCCGACACAAAACGGGGTGCCTGACTGTGGGTCCTCACCCGCGCTTAAAAGGACTTATCAATGCTCTACTGCAGGCACACGCGAAAGGTTAATAAAGATTTATTTACAAGGGAAGGGGAAATGAGGAAATGTACAGCTCAGGGAGAAAAGTGGGAGACAAAGTTTTAAATGAGTCCTACATGATCCGCCGATCAGGAATCCCAAAATGGCGCTGTGAGAGCTGGCTGCAAGCCAGGAGCTGTTAGCCAGGAGACCAGCAACAGCGAGCCAGCCCAAGGCCCACATGTTTGGTTTTTATGTCCAACCTGGCTGCCCAACTCCACCCTCAGGTCCCAGCCACCCTCCCTTGGGTGGTGATGGGATTTGTCTTTCCCAGTCTTGATGGCTTTAGTCTGAAGTGGGGGTGGGGTCCACAAAGCCTGTATGGGATTAGCGCAGGACATCATTTCCCCCTAACAACCTCACCATTCCTAAAGTACCTCTTGTTCTTCCCCGGCCTGGGTAAAGGCTAGAATTTATTTCTGCAACATTTTTTGGTTCCCTGACCAGGAAACTGTAACAGGGTGGTCCCCGGGAAAGGGGGAAGTTCCCTTTCCCACCCAAGGGAGGGTGGAGCTGAGCAGGAAGGGAGGGTGGAGCTGAGCAGGAAGGGAGGGTGGAGCTGATCAGGGAGAGGAGAAGCTGCAGAAGAGACTGAGGAAGGAAGCAGGATGGAGCCAGAAGGAGACCTGGAGGAGGCGCATGGAGCTTAGAGACACGTAAAAAAACTGCACTTGTCTTTTGGCCGTGGACTGGGTGACACAGATGTGGGTGAGACACGTGGGGAGGTGACAATGGCAGCTTTTATCTTGATGTTAATTTTGCTCTTTTCCTTCCGGGCTTGTCTGGTTGTTTCTGACCCTTTTCTGTGGGTCCCCACTGGAAGATGCTTTGGACTTGTGGCAGGCTTTGGGGCCTTGTTCTGGGCTGATCTTGCTTGGGTGGACTTTTACCCACGAGGGGACGGGTAACTTTGGGTGCTTGATTTAGAAACTAGATTCTTTGCCTTTCCTGTATTGTTTCCTAATTTTATTAAAGTTCCTTCCCATTAATGTCTCATATGTTTTGTGTTAATGCAGCGGATGGCAGAACCCATTTAGAATAGGCAGGTTTGCGGGGTTTGGGCTGCCCCTATCCCTGTCCTATAACAAAACAACAAGTGCGTTGGCCCTTTGAGCCACCGGGTCTGGAGGACGCAGAGTGGGGGATGGGAAAGAGAGCCAAGGAAGGGGCTCCACTGAGGAATGTCGGTGGTCTCTGACTTGGTTGCTCCTGCCCAGCCCCTACATCGTCTTCCAGGCCAGACTTCCAAAGGGCTGAGTGAGGCCAGGACTTGGTGCTGACGTCCGATCAGGTAAGGTCCCCGGATCCTGGTTCCCATTTGGCCTACCCAGAGTGGTAGAAGGAGAGGCTGATAACCTCTCAGGGAGGCCTCACTGGTCTCATTTGGTTTTGGTAGGGAACCTTGGAACTCCCACAAAGGGGAGGATGGTATGGTTATAACCTTTGGTGTGTGTATGTGTGAGACAGTGGTGTGTGTGTATGAAATTTTCACAGCTGCAGCTGCGGAGATAAATTGGGCTTTGCCTGTGGTTCTGTCGACAAGTCATATGGCTGATCGGTGACTGGACTTGTCAAAATCTCAGAGGAGAAGGCCAGAAGAGCATCTGTGCGCTCCCCCTTCTCTTGCTGTAACATTGGATACAGTAAGAGGGAATGGGAACAGGAGACCGTGCTTTAAAAAAAAAAAAAAAAAAAGAGCAAGGGAACTGATAGGGAATTTTCTGCACCACTTTCTTTTGAACCTACGGGGCATTCTTACAAATATAACTTGGGAAATAATTACTTATCTGAAAAAAATTAGTTAAAAAGAAATATTTGAAAGTAAATTAATAATTGTTGTCAGAAATATTGGCAAAATAACTATCTCTAAAAAATTAGTGCAAATGGCCAAAATTCTAAATGAAAGAGATCTCTGTGTCTGTGTCTTTGCCTTTGTGTCTTTTGTCTCTGGAGGGTTGCTGTGTTAAATTTGTTATAAATGGCGCCTATATAAATTCTAATAGAAATGAAACCAAATTTTGAAATAGCCATCTAAAATTTTTGGTAAACAAAAACTAATTCAAAATGTAATGATTTAATTAAAGCATATATGCCTTAAAATTATAATGTTAAAAAGTTAATAGCTTTATTGTATGTTTAAATGTGTTTAATTTGGGAAAGAAAGGAGCTTGGAGTAAAAAGGAGTTATTGACCTGGTCTATGTCAGCAGAGATAAATGTGGATAAATGTGGTTTTGTTCATACCTGGACTTCCCCAGGTGAGCATCTTCATTGATTTTTTCCTTCCCCTGTCTTAGCTAAGAGAAACCTCAGCTATATGAAATTGTTTCATTTGTAACTCTGCAGTTTGAATTTCCTGTCCTAAGGGAAACTAAAGCTACAGTTGGTATCTCTATTTTAAATCTGTTCTTTTTATCACTATTTAAATGGTGGTGGTATATTTCTCCTATAAGACTAAGGATATACTGAGTTTAATAATGAAGATTTGTTGACTGCTTAATGAGCTTTTTGTGTATTTTTGCTTCTTATTGTAGGAAAACTAAACTTTATTGTCATCACCTAATATATATATATATATATAAAACAAACATGTTTATGTATACGTTATCCATTACAAAGGAATAATAGCATAACAGCTCTTATGATGTCTTGAAGTGAAAAATGTAAGGCTGACCTCTTAATTAGCTGAAATTACATTGGGACAAGGCCTCAGTGTGGACTAAAAGTTTCAGGGAGTAACTGATGGACTTTATCTGGTCAGGCGCCTGACTTGTGTGCCACAGATGTGGGTGAGAGACCCACGGGGAGGTGACAATGGCGGTTTTTGTCTTGATTTTGATTTTGCTCTTTTCCTTTCTGACCTGTCTGGTTGTTTCTGATCCTTTTCTGTGGGTCCCCACTGAAAGATGCTTTAGACCTGTGACAAGCTTTGGGGCCTTGTTCTGGGCCCATCCTGCTTGGGTGGACTTTTACCCACTAGGGGAGGGGTAACTTTGGGTACTTGATTTAGAAACTATATTCTTTGCCTTTTCTGTCTTGTTTCCTAATTGTATTAAAGTTCTTTCCCAATAAAGTCTCATATGTTTTGTGTTGATGCGGCAGATGGCAGAACCTATTTAGAACAGGCAGGTTTGCGGGGTTTGGGCTGCCCCTCTCCCTGCCCTATAAAAGATTTGGCTCCCAGTGTGATTTAGGACAGAGCCATCTGTGGTTAGTCAGCCCCATGGGGAACTTGGGCTTCCCTATGGCACTTGCTACCATAAGTGCAAATGTGATTTTTGGTTTCTTTGGTGTGTTTGTTTCTTATGTAGATTTGTTAGGGGGAAAGGATGTCCTGAGCTAATTCCATGCAGGCTTTGTGGACTCCACCCCCACTCCAGACTAAAGCCATCAAGACATTGGGAAAGACAAATCCCATCACCACCAAAGGAAAGGTGGCTG
This sequence comes from Talpa occidentalis, assembly GCF_014898055.3. Lineage (NCBI taxonomy): Eukaryota > Metazoa > Chordata > Mammalia > Eulipotyphla > Talpidae > Talpa > Talpa occidentalis. The sequence goes on along the minus strand of NW_023604295.1, from coordinate 84,537,076 downwards.
GGACCTGAGGGTGGAGTTAAGCAGCCAGGTTGGGTATAAAAAATCAAACGCTTAGGCCTTGGGGTCTCTTGCTCTGTCGCTCACCTCCTGGCTTCAGGGCTCCTGGCTCGCGACCAGCTCTCAGAGTGCCATTTGGGATTCCAGATCAGCGGATCGGGTAGGACGCATTTAAAACTTTGTCTTCCATTTTTCTCCCTGAGCTGTACATTTCCTCATTTGCCCTTCCCTTGTAAGTAAACCTTTTATTAACCTTTCGCGTGTGCCTGCAGTAGAGCTTTGATAAGTCCTTTTAAGTGCGTGGGTGAGGACCTGTTATAGGACAGGGAGAGGGGCAGCCCAAACCCCGCAAACCTGCCTATTTTACATGGGTTCTGCCATCCGCCGCATCAACACAAAACATATGAGACTTTAATGGGAAGGAACTTTAATAAAACTAGGAAACAACACAGGTAAGGCAAAGAGTCTAGTTTCTAAATGAAGCACCCAAAGTTACCCATCCCCTCGTGGGTAAAAGTCCATCCATATGGGATTGGCCCAGAACAAGGCCCCAAAGCCTGCCACAAGTCTAAAGCATCTTCCAGTGGGGACCCACAGAAAAGGGTCACAAACAACCGGACAAGCCTGGAAGGAAAAGAGCAAAATCAACATCCAGATAAAAGCTGCCATTGTCACCTCCCCACGGGTCTCACCCACATTTGTGTCACCCAGTCCACGACCAAAAGACAAGCACAGTTTCTTCACGTGTCTCTAGGCTCCACGCGCCTCCTCCAGGTCTCCTGGCTCCATCCTGCTTCCTTCCTTCCTCAGTCTCTTCTGCAGCTTCTCCTCTTGCTGCTCAGCTCCACCCTCCCTTGGGTGGGGCAGGGAACCTCCCCCTTTCCTGGGGACCACCCTGTTGCAGACCCACAGTCAGGCACCCCGTTTTGTATCGGGGCTGCCCTATAACAGTTTTTTTTTTTTTTTTTTTAAAGATTTTTTTTTTTTTTTAATAGAGGCATGTTTTTATTTATTTATTTGTTTGTTTGTTTTGTTTATACATGCACTGGGTACAGTCAGAAGCGCGGGAGGGTGAGAGAATTCACCAGAGCCAGAGCGGGGAGCAGAGCAGGCAGAAGGACCGAAGTACACTGCTGAGGGGAGCAGCGGGCGGCAGGAGAGGTCTGCGCGCCATGTGGGACCCTCCTCCGGTGGCCGGGGAGCAGCCGGGGATTGAACCGGCGCCGCAGAGGCCGCGGGCAGCTTCGCAACCCAGCGCTCTACCGCTGCGCCAACGGGGAGGCCCCTGCCCTATAACAGTTTTACTGTTAAAAAAAACTGCTTGGGCTTTGTGAAGATCTGTGTGTCTGTGTGTAATTTGCTTGTACTGACTTGCTAAGACATTTGATTTGTGCAAATTGTTCTGTGCAACAGTTTTACTCAAAAGATTAGGTAGTACGTTGGACCACGTGGCCAGATCAAAGATGGCGTCTGAGGCTACTTGGCAGGATCCTGTAAAACTCAGAGGTTCTTGTTGGTAGGACTTTGGACTTTTTTTTTTCTTTTTGTGATCTCTGCTTTCTCATCAGCATTTATAAAGGCAATAATGACTCTTCAGTGATATGTTGCTTTGTCTTTGACTACTTCCTGACCTCTGCCTGAGGGGTTTTGCAAGCCAATTGTGGAGCAATGGTGTTTAAATTAGCAAATGTATGCCTGGGTGTTAACAAAAATTAACTGGTAATTGCTGGTAGCTGAAAGGTTCCGCCAGTAAAGGAAAGGAGAGCCAGGCTAAATTTCTCAAAGGAAGGGAAAGTTTATTGCGCCCCGGGCAGACCTCACGTACCCAAGGTGGGGGTCAGTGAAGCCGTGCAAATTGTTAAGGGGGAAGCAGGGTTTTATAGGGTGAGGAGAGGTCAGGTGGGAAACTGGGCTCCTAAGGCGGGGGAAAAAGTTTGTTGGGCGGGGGCGGGGGAGAGTTTCTTGGGGCAGGTAGAGGTTCTTTGTCTGAGAAGAGACTGGTAGGGGGAGGGAGAAGGCTCATTGTCTGAATCCTCCAGGCAGGTATCCACATACCAGATGGACTTCCTGGTAGGCTTTTGCATTCCGGGCTCCTGCATGGACCTTTCAGTAGCCTTGATGGATTCTTGGAGATAACTTGAGTTTTTGCAAAGTCTGGATCAGAAAAATTAAAAAGATTTTGTCTGAGTCTCCAAGGATTTACTGCTGTGAATTTTGTGTACACAATTTGTTTTGGACATGTTTGCCATTTTGAATCCTGGATTTGTTCAAAAACAAGATTCTAAGTTTCTGCTTTCTACTGAGGAAGGTCTGTTGTGGAAAGCACTCTTTTTTTTTAAAGATTTATTTATTTATTTATTTATACAAGCACTGGGTACAGTCAGAAGCGCAGGAGGGTGAGAGAATTCACCAGAGCCAGAGCAGGGAGCAGAGCAGGCAGAAGGACCGAAGTACACTGCTGAGGGGAGCAGCGGGCGGCAGGAGAGGTCTGCGTGCCATGTGGGACCCTCCTCTGGTGGCCGGGGAGCAACCGGGGATCTAACTGGCACTGCAGAGGCCGCAGGCAGCCTCGCAACCCAGCGCTCAACCACTGCACCACCGGGGAGGCCCGGAAAGCACTCTTTATGGTGCCTGATGTAACTGTATGAGATTTTCATACCTGTGTTGTTGCTGTGTTGTTTCTGTTGTCCCTCCCTAGTGTGGGGGAGGTGTAATCTGTGCTTAGATGTTGAATCTGCTCTTTCAGCTTCTGTCCCAGGAAACCCAAGAATTGCTTGCTTAGTGCCTAACAAGAGATGACTCCTTTTACTTAAAAGTTAACTGTTGTTTTTGCTCTTTACGGCTGCTGTACAGGATACCCCAGGATTGGCTTCTAATAAAAAGTCTTCAATACTGAAAACAAGGTCATGTTAACTCTTGCGATTAATAAAACTTTCTTCCTATTTCCAAAGTCTTAGGTTTGTAGGATAACAACTGTAAACTGATTTCTGCCAGCAACATTCCACATTTTTTTGGACTTTAACATTTTTTTCTGAGCTTATGGAGTAAAACTGCAGTTACATAAGATATTCCACATGGCATAAAAAAATAATATCTATATGTTGTATGTCTGTATGTCCTTGTGTCTGTCTTGGTCTCTAGAGGTTGACAAATTGGTATACATGGTACCCACAGACATTGAAAAAAAAAAAAGAGTCTCCAGTTATGAGAAAAAACTAAAGGTTATGGTTTGATTGTCAACATTGTACTACTGAACTAAGCCGGTGCCTTCATAGTGAATCCAAGGGCAAGTTAGGGAGAATTAGGCAGTTTTAGGGACACTGCAGGAGGGGACATCTGAAGAGTTTAGGAAGGCTTCAGAGATAAGGACAACTAGAGGAATGTAACTAATTCCACTGGGAAAAACAAACATCCCAGGACCAAGGACAACATTGTTAATGCTGGCCTTGGTTTCCTTCAGGTGATAAAGGATGGTGGAGTTTGGGGAAATGGAGAGTGGTTTTGTTATAGAGCAAACCCCGATATTAAATGGGTTCCTGGCTGTGGGTCCTCAACCGCGCACTTTAAAGGGACTTATGAATACTCTACTACAGACACACACAAAAAGGTTAATAAAAAGTTTATTTACAAGAGGAAAGGAAATAAGGAAAATGTACAACTCAGGGAGAAAATAGGGAAATAAAGTCTTTAATGCTTCCTACCCGATCCGACAACCTGGAAACCCAAAGTCACTCTCAGAGCTGGCCGGACGCTGCGAGCTGGTGGAGAGCCAAAATGGGGTCCCCCAAAGCCCACGTGTCTGCCTTTTATATCCACCTGGCTGCTTAACCCCACCCTCAGGTCCCAGCCACCTTCCCTTTGGTGGTTATGGGATTTGGAGTTCCCAGTGTCTTTGGCTTTGACCTGGGGTGGGGGTGGAGTCCACAAAGCCTATATGGAATTTGCTTTGGGACATCCTTTTCCCCCTAACAATTCCCCCCTTTCACTTTTTGCCACCATTTCCATGGTGATGAAGATCGAATATATGGAGGTTGGGATGCAGTCTCAGATGAACATTTTTTCAGGTTCCAGTGTGAAAGAAAACCAGTCTCTCCAGGTATTTGTCCATTGTGGAAAGCAAAAGTCCTCTACTCCAGGAAAAATAGTTCATCAGTTCAAGCCAAAAAAAAAAAAAAATCTGGAGGCATTAACCAAAACAAGACAGCAGATATGTCAAAATCACAGGAAAAAAAAAATCTTAAAATGGTTCAACTGATGTAAAACACAAATTTTCTCAACCTTGATCCCAAACTTTTAACAGCATAGCAAAATTTTGCAAACTAAATCTACTTTTAAACCATTTTTCCTATTTTTGCATAAAATCACAGGGCAGAAAATAACTAACAGCAATTTTTAGCTGGCTTTGTTGAAATACTCCACACAGGATCAGAGCGAACCGGTGGCATCCAGTCGATGTAGGCTTCAGGTATAAAGTTGGTCTCATCAGACTCCACCTGGGCTTTCCTCTTCTCGAGGGTACCAGGGCATTTTCGTTGGCCGGGGTTGTCCAGTCCTGCCAATGGAGGCAAGCTTCCTCACCTTCTTTGGAGGTCTCTGGAACCCTACAAACAAGGCAAACAGGTTCTCCTCTTCTTGGTTCAGCTCTTTTTCAACTTTTTGGAAGAACTCCACACAAAGCCACACAATCAAACTCACGTCCAATTTTTGTTAAAACAGACAAAATCCCTATGGAAGTTATGCAAAAACAGACTCTAAGATAAGTAGCAAAAATTACTACCACTATTTGTATGCCGTGTTGGTATCAAGGGGAGAGAAAATGTGTCAAGTTAGCTTTGCTGGAAAAAAAAATTGCAACCTTGCTGCAGATCCTGGTTACTCAAAACAAAACAAAACAAAACAAAACAAAACAAAACAAAACAAAAACTTTGTGGATTCAGGACAGCATGCATAAAAAATTACCAGTATTATGTCAAAGAAAACTTAGTAAATGTCAGGTGTATTTCCAGGTCTATTCATTCCTTTGTAGGAAAGTTTTTTACTCTCAACAGTTCCATCAATAGGAATCTGTTGAGACCTTTTCTCCCTATATTTCCAGAAACAATTTCTGTAGATGTGAAACAATTGAATTATACAATATTACAAGGTGACAATCACCATTGACAATTTACATACATACCCGATACTGAGAGGTTGTTTTTTTTTTTTATATACGCATTTTAGAAAACTACTGTTAACATTTTGTACATACCAAAGTTTTACCATTTTCCCAAGTGACAATGCTTCCCTTCCAGTTTTACTTCATTAGGTAAAAGCCAAATAGAACAAATTCATCTAATGCCTTCCCAGGAGGAAAGGGAGAAACTTTGTGGAGTGTCTCAGGAGCTCTACTGAGGTTCCACAAAATTTCCTTGCATCAGTCAAATGACAGGCTACCAAATTTGTACTTGAATTTAGATTTCTGGGAAGCTTTGCCATAAATATCAGAAAATTAACAGAAACAACAATATTCAATCTCTATGAAGGCACCGGCTTAGTTCAGTAGCACAATGTTGACAATCAAACCACAACGTTTTTGTTTTTCTCATAACTGGAGACTCTTTTTTTCCTTTCCAACGTCTATGGGCACCATGTATACCAATTTTTCAATCACTTGTGGTCAAGACGGTTAGACACAAGGACATACAGACAGACAACATATAGACACAAAGAGCTCTTTAGTTACCATTCATCACGCGTGGGATATCCCATACAACTGCAGTTTGTCTGATAGGCCAAAGTAACAATAAAAAAAAAAAAAAACAAGCAGAAAAAAAAAACTTCAAAGTAAAAAAAAAAACAAACAAAAGTTGATAGGAAATAACAAAATCAGGATTAAAAACCTTTCTATGTAAAAAAATACTGTCAGCATATGCATGATCCTAGATGTTATTTCACATCTCCTAAACTTTGAAAGGAAGAGATTGGTTAGAGCATGTTAGTTTTTTTCTCAGGGTTTTTTCAGAAAAAAAAAAAAAAAAGAGTTCTTGGGTATCCTGCAACGATAACTGGAAAAGAAGTCAGTAACATTCAAGTTTTTTTCTGTTTCTTAAACAAATATCTCAAGTCTTCAATGGGTTCACAAGACCAATGGGACTTCGTCTCTGGGTCAGTTCCTTCTGGCGCTTTCTTAACTCTGGAATGATGTACCCAGGGTTTTATACCTGCAAGTTTCAGAGAAGTATGTGTGCTTAGCAAAACGTCATATGGACCAGTCCATTTTTCTGACAGCTGGTTTTGGGCATCCCCACTCTGCCAGGTCTTCAGTAAGACCTGATCTCCAGGTTTGAAGGGATGCAATGGTTGATCAGGAGGCACAGAGATCCTTGAGTTTGCAAAGTTATGAATTACTGCCAGAACCTCCTGGATGTGTTTCACATATTGTGTGATCCGGCAATCTTGAGCTATTTCCGGACTGAGGCCTGGAAGGGTCTTCCAATCACAATCTCAAAGGGGCTTAATTGTAGCCCACTTCTAGGTGCCACTCTTATGCGGAGGAGGGCAAGGGATAGTACCTGGTCCCAACGAAGCTGTGTTTCTTGGCACAGTTTTGCCAAGGTTTTCTTTAAGGCGTGGTTCATTTTCTCCGTTTGCCTGGAAGACTGCGGTCTCCATGCAGCATGCAATTTCCAGTTGATCTGTAACACACTGCTTACTGCATGAGTAACATCAGAGACAAATGCTGGCCCATTATCACTCTGGATAGAATCCAGCAACCCAAAGCGAGGAATTATCTCCTTCAGCAGCTGTTTTGCAACCTCGGAAGCTTTTTCCGTCTTTGTGGGAAATGCTTCCACCTATCCCTAGAACGTATCCACAAAAACCAACGGGTATTTGAAGTTGCCTGTTGTTCTAGGCATTTGTGTAAAGTCCACCTGCCAGTCCTCAAAAGGGCACTTGCCTCGATATTGAACCCCAATGGCTTTAGGGTGGGAGTCAGTCTTGGGGTTATTCCTGGCACAGAGTTGACAACCTCGGGTGATCCGTTGTGCTATTCTATGCAAATATGGTCCCTTCAAATATGGGCGCACAGTTTCTAATAAGGCATCTCTCCCATAGTGGGATCCTTCGTGAAGATGTTTTAGCACCGGATAAACCAGGGCCTCCGGGAGGAGTATCATCCCATGGGAGTTTACTCTCCAAGTTCAGCTGGGGTCAAACTCAGTAAATCCCCATGCGCGAGCTCTCTCCTCATCCCTCTCGGTGTATTCAGGAGCATACTGAGTCAGGTCCACAAGAGGGATGAGTGCACCCTGGAGGGCAGAACGGGCAGCGGCCTTAGCTGCCCAATCAGCTGCCCTGTTGCCCTTTGCCAAGTCAGACCCACCCTTTTGGTGGCCAGGACAGTGCATCACAGTGACAGCTGATGGTAAAGCTACTGCCTTTAACAAGGCCAGGATTTCTAATGGGTGTTTGACATCCTTGTTACTAGCCGTAAGAAGTCCCTGCTCCTTCCAAATGGCCCCATGCATGTGGAGAATCATAAAAGAGTATTTTGAGTCAGTAAATATATTAACTCTTTTACCTTTTGAGAGTTCCAAGGCACGGGTCAGGGCTATTAATTCGGCTTTCTGTGCTGATGTACCTGCCGGAAGAGCCTTGGCTTCCACGGTATTCTGGAGCGTCACCACTGCATATCCAGCACATCGACGGCCTTGATCCATAAAGCTGCTGCCATCTGTAAATAGCTCCCACTCTGGATCCGGCAGAGGCTGGTCCGTTAGATCCGGTCGGCTGGCATACACTGTGTCTATGGTTTCTAAACAGTTATGGATTAAAGTGTCATCCTCAAGTCCGTCTGCATTGCTTGGAAGCAGTGTGGCAGGATTCAGGGAATTAGAAACCTGCAGTTTCACATTAGGATTGTCCAACAGAATTGCTTGATATTTTCCCATTCACCCAGCGGTTAACCAAAGTCCACCCTTCTGCTCCAGCAATGTCAAGACCTGATGTGGCACACACACAGTGATGGGCTGACCCAATGTAAACTTCTCTGCCTCGTGTAGGAGGTCACAAGTGGCAGCTACAGCACACAAACATGGAAGCCATCCCTTAGTGGTGTGGTCCAATTGTTTGGACAGATATGCGACGGGCTACATTTCTGGTCCCAACAATTGGATCAGCACTCCTAGGGCAACCCCCTGTCTCTCATGTACATAAAGTCTGAATGGCTTCCTCAGATCCGGAAGCCCTAATGCTGGTGCTGAAATCAACTTTACTTTTATTTCATCAAAAGCCTTTTCACATTCCGGAGTCCAAAACAAAGGTTCAGAGTCCAGGCCTTTGAGAGCATCATATAAAGGTTTTGCTATTAGTCCAAAATTAGGAATCCAAATCCTATAAAACCCAGCCATACCCAAAAATCCGCGCAACTGTCGCCGGTTACTGGGGATTCTAAGGGCTGAAATTACCTGTTTTCTTTCCGTCATCAGGCTCCATCTGCCTGTCTTGATTTCAAACCCCAAATACATCACAGTTTGTTTGCATATCTGTGCCTTGTTAGGTGACACCTTGTAGCCACATTCTGCCAGGTGGTTCAGTACCACTATGGTATTTTCCAGACAAGATTTGTAGTCTGGACTTGCAATCAATAAATCATCTACATATTGCAATAAGACACCCTGGTTTAGTTGAACCTTCCTGAGATCCCTGGCCAGTATTTCCCCAAAAATAGTTGGGGAGTTCTTAAATCCCTGTGGAAGCACAGTCCAGCAATACTGGAGAGTGCTCTTGGACTTAGGGCCCTGCCACTCAAAGGCAAAAAGCAGTTGATCCTGGACATCAATTGGAATACAGAAAAAGGCATCCTTCAGGTCTAATACTGAAAACCACCCATAGTCACCAGGTATGGCAGTTAATAGGGTGTACGGATTAGGCACAGTGGGATGTAAATCCTGAACAATATCATTAATAGCTCTTAAATCTTGGACAAAACGGTACTCGCCTCTATGGGGTTTCTTCACTGGCAGATTGGAGTATTGTATGGTGAGCGACAGGGCCAGATGAGTCCAGATTGAAGGAACCTTTTCAATACTGGCTCAATTCCCCTCAAGGCCTCCTCCCTTAAGAGGTATTGTTTCCTTCTCGGGGTTTTGCTCCCCTCTATCACTTCTATCTTTACAGGCTCCGCATTTTTCTCACGTCCTGGGGTTCCATCAGCCCATACCCATTTACTTACTCTTTCAACAATTTCTGGAGGTAAAATTTCACTTTTTGGTGGAGCATCTTGAGTAAGCAACATCTGGAACCGCAGAGCATGTTTTGGAGGAACCTGTAGGTGAAGCCTTATCAGAAAGCACACTGATCTCTTCCTAGGGGTTCATGTCTCTGTCCATTACTGTTTTCTCGAAACCCTGGCCTGTGCTCTCTTTGTACAAAAACAGTCACAGGTTTCGGTCTCCTGTCCTCTCTCCTGTTCTCTCTATTATTATAAACCTTAAATGCTATAATTCGTGCATTAAGCTTACTTAAAAGGTCACGACCAAGGAGAGGGATTGGACACTCTTCCATGTATAGGAAGCTGTGCTGGAGCTGTGTGGTGCCTAGCCGGCACTCCAAAGGTTGCAGGAAAGGTGTCTGTTGTGATTTCCCTGTAACCCCAATGACTGCTGCAGTCTTTTTGCTCATTTTAGTTAATTTCGAATTCAAAACTGAGTATGTTGCTCCAGTGTCCACCAAGAAATCAATCAGACGATTCCCCACAGCGAGGGTTACCCGGGGCTCCGAGGGGGTTATTTTGATGGGTTTAAGATCTAGTGGAACCCCTGGGCACCCCTATTCTTCATTTGAACCTTCTCCATGAACTATCATTTGTCTCCTTTCCTCCACACTTGGCTCCAGATTCCTTCTACTCTGTCTATATTCCCTCCTATCTTTACCTGAGACTCTACTCTGTGCTATCACTGGTCTCCTGTCCTCTGTGCTGGGCTCTCGATTCCTTCTCCGTCCGTATTCCCTATCATCATCTGAGCCTCTACTCTGTGCTAACATCTGTCTTCTTTCCTCTCTCCTTGGTTCCTGGTTCTGTGTACTCCTCCTATATTCCCTCCTGTAACCCCTACATGAATCATCCTGTCGTGGTGTCCTCAGTCTTCTATCCTGCCTTCTGTAATTACTGCGTCTGCCTCTTCCCTGTAACCTGGGACAACTGTACTTCCAATGTCCCTCTTCCCTACAGAAAGCACACTGATCTCTTCCTAGGGGTTCATGTCTCTGTCCATTACTGTTTTCTCGAAACCCTGGCCTGTGCTCTCTTTGTACAAAAACAGTCACAGGTTTCGGTCTCCTGTCCTCTCTCCTGTTCTCTCTATTATTATAAACCTTAAATGCTAAGTCCACTACCTGGGACGGACTCATCTCTGTGACGCCGTCTACCTTTGCTAACTTTCTTCTTATGTCTGGAGCACAATATGTGATGAACACCATAGTGAACACACGAGCATTTTCTGGGGCATCCGGATTTATATCCTTGTGGTCTGTATACGTCTGAATAATCCTCTCAAGGAACTCTGATGGATCCTCATTAGCCCCTTGTGTAAGTTCCGATAATTTGTTAAAATTTTTATGTTTGGGGATTCCCTGCTCCAGTCCTACCAATAAACATTTTTTATACAGATTCAACTTCGCCAGTCCTCCATTGTTGGGGTCCCATTCAGGATCTACCTCTGGGACAGCAATCTGTGGCACTGGGGATTGGCTATCCTGTTGGCGGAGATGTTCAGCCTCCTCCCTGGCTTTCCTCACTACTATCCTCCGCTCATCTAGACCTAGTAAAACTTGTAACATCAACTGTATATCTGCCCAGTTAGGGCGGTGGGAGAGAAAAACGGAGGCAAACAAGTCCGCCATCCACTTAGGAGCCTGCCGGTACGAGGGAACAGAGTTCTTCCAAGTTAGGAGGTCCCCGGTGCAAAAAGGACGGTGCGACCAAAAGTAACCAGCAGGTCTCCCCTCTTCATTCATGCCACCTATCGGCAACTGGCGAAGAGTAAACTGTCCTGCCACAGAGCGATCGTTACTGCCAAAATGGGTGCCACTCCTAGTGTGGGAAGGAGACACCATTATAACTACCTCCCTGGAGGGCAATGGAGGCTGTGAAGCCTCAGGAATCTGTGCGGGAGGGGCCTCAGAGGGGCCTGGTCACGTGGTGAAGGCCTTTGTCCTGAAACCTCAGGAGTCTGTGCGGGAGGGGCCTCTTCACGTGGAGAGGGCCTTTGTCCCGAAGAGTTTAAGGTATTTAGCAAATGAATCTCCTCCTCCTCTTCTAACTCTGCCCTTCTGCATTCCTCATGGGAAGGAGAACATTTATCTCTTCTCTGCACCATTACCCTAGCCTTCTTCTGCGCCATATCCCATTTATGGAGGGCGGCCTGTATCTGGTCCTGCACACTTTTAAAGGCGGACTCAAAAACGTTACAATTTTTGTCCCTCACACTGCCAATAGCTGAATCAAAAGCCTGATTTTGTCGTTGCACTTGATCCTGCATGCTTTGAAAAGCTGACTCAAAAGTCTGATTTTGTTGTTGCACTTGATCCCGCATGCTTTGAAAAGCTGACTCAAAAACGTTACGATTTTCATCCCTTATACTCTTAATAGTTAAATCAAAAGCCTGATTTTGTTGTTTCATAGCTAAGTTAAGAGCTTGAATTTGTTGCAGCACATTCTCAGTATGTGAAGTATAACCACTACTTCTCATAGACCCAAGAATGTGTAGCACATGGCGCCTATGCACATTACCAAAAAAACACCCAGAAGCACAGACTGCAAAGGGATGGCTTGTAAACCATTCACATATGTATACAGAATTAAAATCATGTGCCATACGCTAGGTTTAATCCAATTATTTATACTTATCAAACTGGTGGTAATATTTAATGGAAAAAGGCTACTTAAATTCAAGGCCAGAAAAAAACTGAAAGAACTCAAGTTAGGGATTAAACTGCTGAAGTTCATGGTTGAGGTCAAAACCACACCCACAAGAGCCATATGCGCGGAAAAAAAACTTTTCAAGATGTGAAACAAAGAGTTTCACTGTGAGTCCTGCAGACCTAATGCGCTTTTATGGTGACCAACGCAAGAAAAATTACTTTGGGCTGGTCAACCACGGGTGAAACTTGCAAAGCACGTTGGGCGCCAAGCTGTTATAGAGCAACCCCGATATTAAACGGGTTCCTGGCTGTGGGTCCTCACCCGCGCGCTTTAAAGGGACTTATGAATACTCTACTACAGACACACACAAAAAGGTTAATAAAAAGTTTATTTACAAGAGGAAAGGAAATAAGGAAAATGTACAACTCAGGGAGAAAATAGGGAAATAAAGTCTTTAATGCTTCCTACCCGATCCGACAACCTGGAAACCCAAAGTCACTCTCAGAGCTGGCCGGACGCTGCGAGCTGGTGGAGAGCCAAAATGGGGTCCCCCAAAGCCCACGTGTCTGCCTTTTATATCCACCTGGCTGCTTAACCCCACCCTCAGGTCCCAGCCACCTTCCCTTTGGTGGTTATGGGATTTGGAGTTCCCAGTGTCTTTGGCTTTGACCTGGGGTGGGGGTGGAGTTCACAAAGCCTATATGGAATTTGCTTTGGGACATCCTTTTCCCCCTAACAGTTTAACTAGGGCAGCAGACTCATTTATGCAAGGAGGAGATGAGAAGGGGTCAGCACTAAGACCGGTGGGCACCAGTCTGTTTTTCTTCAATAGCTGATGTTTAACATTTTCTGAAATGCAGTGGTGCTCATCCGGGAGACTGGGCCATAAAGATAAATCTGTCAAACAAGGGAGAAGATGCAATAAATGGGGAAAGACAAAGCTGTTAGATAAGGAATGTAAAGATCCCCCGCTTAGTAGCAAAATAAGTGAGACAGCCGAGAACTAACCAATCACAAAGAGACTGGTGGAGCTTTAGAATAATGAGGGAAAGAAAGTATATACTCCCTGAGACAAGACTCCACTTCGGCTTCCTTGCCCCTTCCTGGCCTGGTTTCATGGCCTGGGAGTCCCACTTTATTTCTGTTCCTTTTCTCCTCAATAACCTTTTTCTTTCTCTAAACAAACCTGCCTCTTCTTGCTTGCTTGCCTGAGAGTCTGCGAAGTTCCTGCTGTGGCTTCTTGAGACACCAGCCCGTGGGGGTCTAGTGGCTGGGACTCAGCGCTGCCCCTGCAGCCTGGGATCTGTTCCTGGCTGGGAGACTAGGCTTGACAATCCCGGTATCAATAGAGACTGAATATTGTTGTTTCTGTTGTTTTTCTGATATTTATGGCAAAGCTTCCCAGAAATCTAAATTCAAGTACAAATTTGGTATCCTGTCATTTGGCTGATGCAAGGAAATTTTGTGGAACCTCAGTAGAGCTCCTGAGACACTCCACAAAGTTTCTCCCTTTCCTCCTGGGAAAGGCGTTAGATGAATTTGTTCTATTTGGCTTACCTAGTGAAGTAAAACTAGAAGGGAAGCATTGTCGCTTGGGAAAATGGTAAAACTTTGGCATGTACAAAAATGTTAACACTGGTTTTCTAAAATGTGTATAAAACTTCAGTACCTGATATGGATGTAAATTGTCAATGGTGATTGGTGCCTTCTAATATTGTATACTTCAATTGTTTATTGACAGAAATTGTTTCTGGAAAAATAGGGGAAAAAGACCTCAACAGATTCCTATTTTTTTTTTAAGATTTATTTATTTATTTATAAAAGCACTGGGTACAGTCAGAAGTGCAGGAGGGTGAGAGAATTCACCAGAGCCAGAGCGGGGAGCAGAGCAGGCAGAGGGACCGAGGTACACTGCTGAGGGGAGCAGCGGGCAGCAGGAGAGGTCTGCGCGCCATGTGGGACCCTCCTGTGGTGTCCGGGAGCAGCTGGGGATCGAACTGGCGCTACAGAGGCTGCGGGCAGCTTCGCAACCCAGCGCTCAACCGCTGCGCCACCGGGAGGCCCTCAACAGATTCCTATTGATGGAACTGTTGAGTACAAGTTTCCTACACAGGACTGAATACATCTGATATTTACTAAGTTTTCTTTGACATAATACTGGTAATTTTTTTGCATTTTGTTCTAAATCCACAAAGTTTTTTGTTTTGAGTGACCGGGACCTGAGGCAAGTTTGTGTTTTTTTTCCCAGCAAAGCTAACTTGTGTTCACATTTTCTCTCCTGCTGCAGGGGGCCTTGATGCCCCAGCCAGATAAGACACTGGCAAGCAGCTAAGTTAAAGGGCTTCACACCGTGAGACTGAAGATTCCTTGTGTCTCACACCTTGGGGCTGAAGGTCTAACATAACTTTATTTTTTGTCCTTGGTCATAAAGAGAGACAAAATTTATCAGAAAGTACATTAGGCAATAAATTATATGCATCAGTATACTGCAAGCAAATGGCACGGAAAATTATCTGTTTAGAAAATTAGTTATTAAACTATTTGGCCCACTTGACAATGGGAGACAATTTATTGTACATGCCTGACAAGCAATCCAGCACAAAAATTATATATAGTAAATCCTTCTTTTGCTTTTTTAGAAGTTTTTTAGGAAAGTTTTAAAATGAAGTTAACTGTGTTAAGAAGTTTCTAGGTAGAAAAAGTTCTGATAACTGAGTAGCAGCTGGTCTCCCACTGAAGGCCATATGAATAGAATAGTCTTTTGATGCTTAGGCTTTAGCTGATAGGGAAGCACTGGCAGCTATCAACTGTCTTAGGTAATTGTCTAGCTGAAATAATAAATTTTACTGTTAGGTTTGGTTTTTTATCTATTAACCTTGAAGGCTACCATCTAGCTGAGACCCGTAGGAGCCAGTAGTCCATGGGAATAGAATACACTAATTGTTTCTGCTCTGCACATGATGTAATTTTTCTGATTACTAAAAATGAATAAATAAAGACCTGCTGAGTCTCTCGGCAGAAGATACTTGCACCTCATCCAGTGTCAGTGTCTCCTCACTACCTCATCCCCTTCCCCTCAGCCCTTAAGTTTCAGCCCCTTACAGGTCGCCTAGGCCATCTCATCCTTTCAGGAACCCCTGACATGACATTTTGCTGGAGGCTGGTTCCCGGCACTCTCCCCTTGATACCAACACAGCATGCAAATAGTGGTGGTAATTTTTTGCTACTTATCTCAGTCTGTTTTTGCATAACTTCCATAGGGATTTTGTCTGCTTAAGACAAAAAAATTGGACATGAATTTCATTGTGTGGCTTTGCGTGGAGTTCTTCCAGGAAGTTGAAACAGCTGAACCAAGAAGAGAACCTGTTTGCTTTGTTTGTAGGGTTCCAGAGACCTCCAAAGAAGGTGAGGAAGCTTGCCTCCATTGGCAGGACTGGACAACCCGGCCAGTGAAAAAGTCCTGGTACCCTCGACAAGAGGAAAGCCCAGGTGGAGTCCAATGAGATCAACTTTGTTCCTGAAGCCTAGGTGGACCAGATGCCAATGGTTCGCTCTGATCCTATATGGAATATTCCAACAAAGCCAGCTAAAATTGCTGTTTAGTTATTCTGCCCTGTGATTTTATGCAAAAATAGGTAAAATGGTTTAAAAATAGATTTAGTTTGCAAACTTTTGCTATGCTGTTAAAAACTTTGGGATCAAGGTTGAGAGAATTTGTGTTTTACATAAGTTGAACCATTTTAAGATTTTTTTTTCCTGTGATTTTGACATATTTGCTGTTTTGTTTTGGCTAATGCCTCCAGATGTTTTTTTGTTTTTGTTTTGTTTTTTTGGCTTGGACTGATGAACTGTTTTTCCAGGAATGGAGGACTTTTGCTTTCCATAATGGACAATACCTGGAGAGACTGGTTTTCTTTCATACTGGAACCCGGTAAAAATTTTCATCTGAGACTGCATCCCAACATCCATATATTGATCTTCATCACCATGGAAATGTTGGCAAAAAGTGAAAGGGGGGAATTGTTAGGGGAAAAAGGATGTCCTAAAGCTAATTTCATACAGGATTTGTGGACTCCACCCCCACTCCAGACCAAAGCCATCAAGGCACTGGGAACTACAAATCCCATCACCACCAAAGGGAAGGTTGAAGGGAAGTTTGCAGGAACCTGAGGGTGAGGCTAGGCAGCCAGGTTTGGTATAAAACCAGACACATAGGCTTTGGGAACAACCCCTTTTTTTTGGCTCTCCGCCAGTGCACAGCTATCGGCCAGCTCTAGGAGTGCCATTGGGTTTCCAGATCGGCGGATCAGGTAGGAAGCATTTAAGATTTTATTCCCCTATTTTCTCCCTGAGTTGTACATTTCCTCATTTCCCCCTTCCCTTGTAAATAAATCTTTTATTAACCTTTTGTGTGTGCCTGCAGGGGAGTATTAATAAGTCCCTTTTAAGCGCGCGTGTGAGGACCCATAGCCAGGCAACCCATTTTATATCAGGGCTGCTCTGTAACAAAATGACATTTGTGGTTAAATTATACTACTCTTGGGCCACAGAGTTTAGTCTTTATCTTTAGGTCTCTACTACATTTCAGTTAGTGGGTGGCAAGGGTGTCCATCTGTTCCTGTGTCTGCTTAGTTCCCACATCGCCTCTCACCAAATTGCCTTGACTGCCTTTATTTTTAATTATTTTCCTTTTTAAAAAAAGATTTATTTATGCATGCATGCAACAACTGGGGTACAGGCCAGAGGTGTAGGGGCTGAGAGGATTCACCAGAGACAGAGTGGGGAACAGAACAGGATGATCTACTGAAATACACTGCTGAGGGGAGCCACAGGAGAGTCAGGAGAGGTCTGCTGCACCATGTTGGTAGCTCCCTGATCTGCTGCAGTGGCTGCGGACAGCTTCATAGGTTGCATCTTAACCCCTTGCACCACCAGGGAGACCCCTTGATTTCCTTTCTCACAAGCTTATCTGCATTTTCTCACAATCTTTTTCTGCTCCACCGGCCTAAACCATCCCTGTGCCAACACCACTCTCATTCTGATCCCCTGAGCTTGAAATCAGGTGCTGCACCTCCTCCAAGATTTTTCCCTTTTAAAAAGTATCTTAATTTTTCAAAGTCCCTTATATTTCCATAGAAATTGTGGAAGCAGTTTGTCAATGTCTTTTAAAAACAACTACCAAGATGTCGATCAGCATTCAAATTCAGGATTGAATTGCTTTTAATCTAAAGATTTTGGAAGAATTAGGTCTTAACAACGTGGGGTATCCCAATCTTTGAATATCTGTCCATTTACGTGATAATTCTTTGCTTTCTCTCAATAGTACTAAGTAGATCTCAGTGTGCAAATCTTATCCAACTTCTTCAAATTTATATCTAAGTACTTCATTTTGATGTCATTATAAATGGATTTATACTTACCATTTTTCCTAATTTTACATCATTGGTACATAGAAATACAGTTGACCTTGACCTACCCCACATTTTGGTATATTCAATTATTAGTTCTAGAAACTTTTTTTGGCCTTAGGATTTTCTATGTACATGATCGTGTCAGCTGCAACTTAAACACTTCATCTTTATTATCCATAGTGCTTTTTATTTATCTTTCTTAATGTTCTATATTTGATCTCTATACAATGTACAATCGAATGTGAGAAGCAACATCCCCTTCCTATTCTTTCTTTTAAGTAGGAAGTATTCAGTTTTCACCATGAGGTATAATGGCTGTAGGTTTTTTATAGATGGCCTTTTTCAACTTGAAGAAGTGCTGTTACTGACTTTTTTTTTTTATCATGAATAGGTTTTAAATACTGAAAATGCCAATTCTTCATAGAAGTGATCCCATAGTCATTTTTTATTATATGAATATAATACAGTAAATTGATGTCTATAAATTCATTCAAACTTGAATCTTGAGATAAAACTTAGTGATCCTATCCCCGGCCACCGGCGAAGGTCCCACATGGCACACAGACCTCTCCTGCGGCGCCCGCTGCTCCCCTCAGCATTGTGTTTCATCGGTCTGCCTGCTCTGTTCCGGCTCTGGCTCTGGTGAATTCTCTCACCCTCCTGCTCTTCTGACTGTACCCAGTGCTTGTATAAATAAATAAATAAATAAATAAATAAATAAATAAATAAATCTTTTTTAAAAATTATAAAAAAACAAAAAAAAAACTTAGTGATCCTAATGTATTAACTTAAATTTTTCTTATATTTCATTAAGGATGCAGTAGACACAATGCTCTGAAGCTACCTTTTGACAATTTATCTGGTTTTGACATAAGTTTCTAAAAGCCTGATAATATGATTTGGAGGGTGTTTCTCCCTCCTCCAATAGCTCCAACAGCTCATGTAGGTCTGGTGTTAACACTTAAATGTTTGATGGATTCTCAGTAAGGCCATCTAAGCCTGGGGCTTTCCTTGTACAATATTTTTTAAATTGTAGATTTAATTACTTTAATTCAAATAGGATTAATTAGGGTTTCTATTTTTTTCTTAATTCAGTTTGGTAATTTGTGTCTTTAAGGTATATCCATTTCATTTCAAATTTATTGCTTAAGTTGTTCATCATAGTCTCTTATTATCCATGTAATGATCTAGATTTCCCTGTAACTCTGCTTTTCCTATGTTCCACAAATTGTGTTTATATGCTCATGGAGTTCAGAAACATTCCAGTTTTCCTTGTGATTCCATCTTTATTTTTCCCACCACTATCACTTCGATCCCTTATGCCGTTGCCTCCTTCCTTGCTCTAAACCTCATCCCTCATGGTGCTTGTTAATGGCCACTAGTTTTTCTATGTATGTTACTTTATCAAATCATCTGCTGTGTCAATGTCTAGCATTTCTCTTTGTCACTCTGGCTTACTTTACTAGACATAGTTCTCTCAAATTTCTTCCACTTTGCTGAAAATGTCTTAGTTCACCTTTCCTTGTGGCTGAAGACCATCCCACAGCGCTGGTAGCCCATATCTTGACCCAGTTCTCTCTCAGTGGCCCTGGTTATTGTAAATAGTGCAGTTATGAGCACTGTAGAGCATATAGTTATTTGCATTGATGGTTCCATATCCCATGGATAGATGCCCAAGAGTAGGATTGCTGGGTAATATACCCTCTTATTTGCTGACATAATAGCATTTCAGAATTCTGGGGCCTCCCTGGTGGCACAAGGGGTTAAAATGCAACCCCTATGCTGTCTGCAGCCACTGCAGTGTGAGTTCAATCCCCAGCCAGGGAGCTACCCACATGGTGCAGCAGATCTCTCCTACCTCGCCTGCTGCTCCCCTCAGCAGTGTGCTTCAGTCAATCTGCCTGTTCTGTTCCCCACTCTGTCTCTGGTGAATCCTCTTACCACCACCACCCCCCCCACACACCTGGCCTGTACCCCAGTTCTTGTATGCATAAATAAATCTTTTTTTAAAAAAAGAATTTCAGAACTCAACTCATGGACCATGTTTCTTAAAGTGTGATCTCTAGACACCTGGAGCTCATCTCAGAAAATTCTCAACCTCTGCATCTGGTTTTCTCAGTGTTAAGTCCAGGAATCTGTTTTCTACAGTCATCCTAGATTTTCTGCACACTGAGGTTTTAGAACTGTTGATTTAGATTGTGGGGAATCTGAGCAGGGGCTGTGGCTGGAAATGGATGATGATTAGGACCTAAGCAGCTGCCATGGCTCCTCCTGGCATCAGTAGGCAGATCCGGGGACATATGTGGAACACAGACCTTCCATCCTTGTGACCCACACAGTGTGATACAGGAAGGCTGACACGCCTGTCTCTTCACTGACGCCAATGTGGGGTTAACGTGACAGGACCCCTGACTCTGGAAATTAACCCACTTCTGAGCAGGTTCTCATGAGAGGTCAAGGGAAATCATGTCCTGTCAGGCTCACAGGGTCAGATGTGCTGGGCCAACAGAGACTAAGGAATGAGAACTTTTTCCTATAAAAAATCAGAGCCTGTTTTTCTATATTAGTGATGGTCACTCGCCCTTTTTAAATCCAAGGTCACCTCTATCATTGGGGACTTTTATCCAGGGTCAGTTTGGTTTCTGTGGTCTGAGCACCCAGAACTGTCCCCTGGTGACCCTCACAGCCCAGTTCCCCATCTTTTGTAGAGAGAGATTCTTCCCTTCATTCTCATGATGCTCCAGACACCCCAGGCTGCAGCTCCCCATAAGACAGTGTCACCCACAGTGGGCGGTGCCAGAGGGGGGCCCTCTGACCCAGCACATAGGGGTCTGTGGTTAGAACACTTGGACAAGCACACGGCCCTGGCAGAGAGGCACTCAGAGTGACAGGCACCCTGTCCTCGGAGACCAGGAGCTTCGGTTGAGCAGCATCGAGTCCAGAACCAACAGCACCGCAAGAGAAAGAGACTGAAGGTCAGAGCAATGATGGGTGTGGGTGCCCCGTATCCTGCCCCTGGGCAGACCCTGAGCAGATCATGGAAGTGACCTGTTGTTCAGTTTTCTCCTTTGGAAGCTAAGAAATGTCATTATTAGTAATGAATATTACTGAAAAGCTTGAATTCATTATCCTCCTACAAGGCACACAGAGCACCTTTACGTGACTCTGGAGGCAAAGGGGAAAGTGTGGCTTCTCCTTCCCAGGAGAGAAGCAGGTCTCAGGAGGGGGGTCTGTGGATCACTTGCTCCCTCGGGTAGAAGAGCAGCTCTCATGGGGCCCTAGAGGTGACCTTACCCCGTGTCTGCAGTGTCCAGTTGGGGAGAGGGTCTCTAGGCATTTCTGCCCTTGATGTCCATCCTCACTGTCTGTGGCTGCAGAGGCCATTTCAGCCTGATGTGGACGCTCACCCTGCAGCTCACAGAATCCTGTTTGTCCTTAGGTCTCTCTGGGCTGACAGCCATGACTGTTTGCCAAAATAAAATCATTTCTCTTAAAAATATGTTATTGGCTTCACTAGAGAAACTCAAATGTTCCCCTGAGCTTGTTTTAAGCCCAGCTGCTTCCCTCAAACAGGTCTTTGAGTATCTTTTGTGGTTTCATTCACAAATATTTATCAATCTTTTGCAGATCCCCCAGGAGAAAACAGGAGCATGTGCATTGACTGTGGACCCTAAGTAGGCCCCTCACATGTGTGCTCACAGTCCTCACCTTGGAGAGCTTCCTCCTGCTCCTGTGCGTGTCCACAGGGTGTCTGTCCTGAAATCCTCCCCACCCCATAACAACAGTGTGTTACTTCAGCTCAGCACCCAGGACGCTTACAAGTCGGTGTCCTTTTGATATCAAACATTGTTTCCTCTTTTTCCCTCTGTATTAACATTTTAGTGAGGAGATTTGAGGTGCTTCTAGACAAAACAGACGTCTTCTGCTACTTGGCACTTAGGTTGAAATACTCATCAGGGTTTAAAGCTTATGGTCAGGGCCTCCCCGGTGGCGCAGCGGTTGAGCGCTGGGTTGCGAAGCTGCCCGAGGCCTTCGCGGCGCCGGTTCCATCCCCGGCTGCTCCCCGGCCACCAGAGGAGGGTCCCACATGGCGCGCAGACCTCTCCTGCCACCCACTGCTCCCCTCAACAGTGTACTTCGGTCCTTCTGCCTGCTCTGCTCCCCGCTCTGGCTCTGGTGAATTCTCTCACCCTCCCGCGCTTCTGACTGTACCCAGTGCATGTATAAACAAAAACAAAAAAAAAAAAAATAAAGCTTATGGTCAATGGGCCTCCCCTGGTGGTTCAGCGGTTGAGCGCTGGGCTTCGAAGCTACCGCAGCCTCAGCAGTGCCAGTTCGATCCCTGGCTACCGGCGAGGGTCCCACATGGCGCACAGACCTCTCTTGCCACCCGCTGCTCCCCTCAGCAGTGTATTTTGTCAGTCTGCCTGTTCTGTTCCCCGCTATGGCTCTGGTGAATCCTCTTACCCTCCCGCACTTCTGACTGTACCCAGCACTTGTATAAATAAATAAAGAAATCGTAAAAAAAAAAAAAAAAACAGGAAAAAAAAAAAACAGTTTGCACACCCACCAACAGTGCAGGAGAGTTCCTTTTTCTCCACACCCTCGCCAACATTTGTTGTTGCTAGTTTTCTTAATATGTGCCATTCTCACTGGTGTAAGATGGTATCTCATGGTAGTTTTGATTTGCATTTCCCTGATTACAAGTGATGTTGAACATTTTTTCATATGCCTGTTGGCCATTTGCATTTCCTCTTCAGAGAAGTTTCTTTTTAGCTCTTCTGCCCATTTTTTGACTGGATTATTTTCTTTGTTTTTGTTGAGTCTCATCAGCTCTTTGTAGATTTTGTGATCAGTCCTCTATCATTAGTGTTGTGTGCAACCACTATGGAGATCTGTGTGGAGATTTCTTGACCTACTAAACACAGAGTTTCCATATGATCCAACAATTCCACTCCTAGGTATTTACCCAAAGGACACAGAAACATCAATTCCAAAGAGCACCTGCACCCCTATATTTACAGCAGCACTATTTACAATAGCTAAGCTTTGGAAACAACCCAAATGCCCAAAAATAGATGAATGGATCAAGAAGATGTGGTACATATACCCCATGGAATATTACTCAGCAATCAAAAAAGATAAACACATGCAATTTGCAGCAACATGGATGGAGCTGGAAGGGATCATGCTCAGCAAAATAAGCCAGAAAGAAAAAGAAAAATACTGGATGGTCTCACTCATTCCAGGAATCTAGAAAACTTAAATGAGGGACCAGGAAAAAGAATAACTGTAAGAAAGAAAATATCAAAATCAACAAATAACTATGAACCAGAGACACTCTATGGGGGATGGGGGGCAGGGAAAGGAGGGCTTGGGGTCAAAATAAGGGGGTTGTAATTGTATGGGGAATATAAAAAATAAAATTTAAATAAAATGTGGGAAAAATTAAACTTATGGTCAAATATAAATTATATTCAACCCAGAATAACAAATATACTCATAGATAAATATTTTCCTGTGGCCTGAATTATTTCTCCACTTGTTTCCTATATTTTCCATGAGGGAAGAGCAGGAGGAGGTGAGTGTCCAGCTCCTCTCTGGGGACTCTCAACCTCTGCCCTCCCTCAGGTGTCAGGGGTCAGGGGATGAGCAGGGATGGGGAGTCAGGGTCCCTGACGTGTCCAGGTTCTGCCATCAATGACCTGATGGTCTTTTCATTGATCACCCTCACAGCTAGAGTGAGAATGACTATGAAGGTCTTTCCAGCTCAAGGCCTCACATGTCCCACAGCCCTGACTGTCTGGAGTGTCCCCTCCCTTATTTAGTGTCACTTCTCAGGGCTGAGCAGAGAATGGAGAAGTGAGGTGCCAGGTGTCAGCACACCCCCTTAAGGCACAGTCACAACTTCCAGCCTCAGGTCATGTGGCTGCAGGAAAAGGCCCACTGGCCCCAAATCTACCCCAGAGGGGAAGGGGGGCATGGGGGAAGGGTCAGGGCTGCCCCTCTGGGGGGCTGATGAGGATCCTGCCTCAGGCTTAGGGAGAAGTCACCATGACTCACTGTCCCTCCAGTAGCTGGATGTGGAGCCAGAGTCTCACCAAGGTCATTCTATAAGCCCCTCTGCCGGCCACTCCCTTTAGCCTGTGTGCACGAAGCAGCTCTGTGTGGTATTTTCACCAGCCCTGGGAGCAGGACTCAGGGTCCATCACCAGGAATTAGATCGGCCCCTGGGGTGTGGGTTTTAGGCCCTGCCTGGTCCCCACAGAATACTCACATGGAGGTGCCGGCAGCCCTGCCTTTTTCTCTGCTCTGTGACCTTGTGAAGGTCCCCCTGGATGGGAGAGAACAGAGGGCTGAACTTGGGGGTCCCCTCCCTGCCCCAGGCCTGAGGAGCCAGTGCTGCTCTGAGTCTGTCTGGCTCACTGTCTCCGGGGCGCTGGGCTGTGGGGTTGGAGAGGCAGCCCCGCAGGGCTGGGGGCACAGACTCTGAGACCAAAGGGGAGCCGGGCCAGGGGGCTTCTGGCTCAGCAGACTCCAGGCCGGAGGATGGGACATGGGGTGTTTCCTTGAGCATCATCTGCTTTATCAAGGACAGAAGTGCCTGGGGAGCAGTGAAATTTTGACTGAAAGGACCTGACCCACAGAAGGTCCAGTACATTATAATCACCCCCTGGGACCCATGAAGGAGTATTTAATTCAGCACATTTATGATCCCCACAAAATTAAAATTTTCTCCTTGAAGTTCTTCTATTTTTGATTCCCTTAATTTGATCTTGGTGTCATTTATTATACTTAGAAATTTCCTAGGCTGGCTTATTTGTAAGTACTTCTTAATTGTTTTGCCAGGTGGGAATTCCACATGTTATGCTTGGAGATTCTAGGCACTATTTCATGTCAAGACTGAGTTTAGTGATGTGACAAACTTGCAGTTCTCTAATCCTACTGAAGTTAAAAACCTAGATAATCAAAACCCACAGAAGTAATGAAGATGTCTTTTCCTCAAGGTCAGCACGTTACTGCAAGTAATGTAGACTCTAAGAATGACACTCAGGGACACTCAGGACCTCTGGAGGCTCCTTTCTCTTGGGCCTGTGGGGTTCCTAGGACTAGGAACCGTCCACAGAGTGGGGAGGGAGGTGCTGACAAGCTCCTGAGGGCCCATCACTCAGGGGGAGTAGAAGCCACCTCAGGTTATGGCCCAGGTGTGACTCACGCTCCTTGGCTCCACCAGAGACTTCACCTCAGGGTCCTGGTGCTTGTTCCTGCTGCTGAAACTGTTCCAGATTTTCCTGGTGGTGTTCCCGGTCAACGGCTGTGGCCTCCAGAAGATGAAATGGAGTTTGGTTACCACGGAGGGAGATTCACCACCAGAAGAGGTAGAAGGGACAGAAACCTGCCCTCAGTGACCTGCCTTTAGTGAGCCTATTAAGGCAGCTTTCCTGATCAATAAGCTCATAGAGTGGACTGATTTTGTCATCCTTGTCCTTCAAAGTTCATTTTTTTTTGTTTTGTTATATTTATTTTCCAACTTTATTGAGACATAATTGGCATATTAAGTTTAAGGTATACAATATGATGATTTGATACAGGTATATATTGTGAAAGAATTACTACAATAAGGCTAGTTAACACATGCATCACCCCACATAATCACAATTTGTGTGTTTGTATGTTGAGAACATTTAAGATTTACTCTCTTAACAACTAGCAAGTATATAATACAGTAGTGTTAAATATAGTTACCATGATAAATACTAGACCCAAAATTTACTCATAACTGGAAGCTCATAACCTTTGAGCAATATCTCCCTCCCCACTCCCAGCCCATAGCAACCATCAATTTTTTCCCTGTTTCTGTGGGTGTGGGTTTTTTTTTTTTAAGAATTCCATTTATGTGAGCATACAACTTTTGTCTGACTTATATCACATGGCATAATGCTCTCAAAGGTCCATCAATCTGTGTTGTTGAAAATGGAAGTTCTTGATCACACATATTTTCTCCCAGTCTGTGACTTATCTTTTCATTCTCTTGACAGTTTCTTTAACAGAGCAGAAAATTTTAATTTTAGTGAACAGCATATCAATTCTTTCTTCCATGCATTGTGCCCTTGGTGTTGCAGCTAAAGACATCATCTAACCCAAGGTCATTTAGATTTTCTCTTATGTTATCTTCTAGGAGTTTTATAGCTTGCATTTTAACTTAGATCCATTTTGACCGAATGTTTTGCATGTCATCATCCAGTTGTTCCAGAACCATGTATTCAGAAGGTTCTTTTCTTCATTGTGTTGTCCTTGCTGCTTTGCCAGTGATGAGTTGACTCTGTTTGTGTGGGCCTGTTTATCAGCTCTCTGGTCCACTAACCTATTCGTCTGTTCTTTCACCAAGGTTATACTGTCTTGATTACTGTGACTTTATATTAAATCTTTTTTTATAGCTTGTTATATATTTTTACACCATTGTTCATTTTTTTTTTTTTTAATAGAGGCATGTTTTATTTATTTATTTATTTATTTATTCATTTGTTTGTTTTGTTTATACATGCACTGGGTACAGTCAGAAGCGCGGGAGGGTGAGAGAATTCACCAGAGCCAGAGCGGGGAGCAGAGCAGGCAGAAGGACCGAAGTACACTGCTGAGGGGAGCAGTGGGCGGCAGGAGAGGTCTGCGCGCCATGTGGGACCCTCCTCTGGTGGCTGGGGAGCAGCCGGGGATCGAACCGGCGCTGCAGAGGCTGCTGGCAGCTTCGCAACCCAGCGCTCAACCGCTGCGCCACCGGGGAGGCCCCATTGTTCATTTTTAAACAATGTTTGTTTTTTTCTTATTCCCTTCTCCCAGGTATAGTCCCCATAGAATTTCCTTCTCAAATGCACCCCTGCACCATCACCGCAGTCCCCTGTGCTCCTCCATCCCTCCCTTTGATTCCTCTCCCTCCTCCTCCCTTGCAGGATGTCTCTGGTTTATGACTGTCTGTTTTTGTTTTGTTTTGTTTTGTTGTGTTTTGTATTGTTTTTGTTTTATCCCCCGGGGTCTCACTTGGTTCTCCTGTATTCCTCCTATAAGTGAAAGCATCCGATATTTTTCTTTTTCTTTCTCACTTATTTCACTGAGCATAATTCCTGGCCCCTACTGCCCCTTTCCTGGGAGTCCCCACAAAGGTGCCTTAGACTGTGGCAGGATTTTGGACCTCAGCACTCCTGCTTTGGGCCAACCCTGTTTGGCTGGGCTTTACCCATGAGGGGACAGGTAACTTTGGGTGTTTTGTTTGGGAACTATTTTAACTATATTTAACTATATTCTTTCTCTTATCTTTCTCTATTGCACACTAATTCTTTATTGCACACTAATTCTATTATCATTCTTTTCTATTAAAGGTCTTACTTTAATAGTATGTTTTGTCTTTATGCAACTGATGACAGAACCCACTTAGATTGATCAGATTTGAGCATCCATGGAATCTCTCAGCTTGCCAACAGGAGCAGTCTCCCATTCCCACCCACAATGTAAATGAGTTCCTTTTCTTCCTCACTCTGCAATGGGTCATTGTTACAGGTATGAGGTGGTATCTCATTGTGGTTTTAATTGACATTTTCCAGGCCTCCCTGGTGGCACAAGGGGTTAAGATGCAATCTATAAAGCTATCTGCAGCCACTACAGCACAAGTTCGATCCCCAGCCAGGGAGCTAGCTACATGGTGCAGCAGACCTCTCCTGTCTCCCTGCTGCTCCCCTCAGTAGTGTGCTTTGGTCAGTCTGCCTGTTCCGTTCCGCACTCTGTCTCTGGTGAGTCCTCTCATCCCCCACACCTCTGGCCTGTAACCTAGTTCTGGTATGCATAAATAAATAAATCTTTAAAAAATAATAATAATAATTGGCATTTTCCTGACAGCAAATGATGACATTTATCCACGTATGTATTGGCCACATGCATGTCTTCTTTAGAGAAGTACCTATTTAGCTCTTGTTTTGATTGGGTTGTTTGTTTTCTTGTTTTGGAGTCATTTGTAGATCTTGGATATTAACCCCTTGTTGGATATAGGATGTACAAATATTTTCTCCCCCTCGATACTGTCTTTTTTTTTAATTATTATTTTTTTTTATTTTTTACATCATTGTTCATTTTTAAACAATATTTAAACAATATTTGCTTCCCCCCACCCCCTCAGGCGTAGTCCCCATAGAGTTTCCTTCATCAATGCACCTGTGCACCATCACCTCAGTGCCCTGTGCTCTTCCCTCCCTCCCTCTGATCCCTCTCCTTCCTCCTCCCCTGCAGTATGTCTCTCACTTACAATTGTCTGTTTTTGCTTTGTTGTGTTTTATACTGTTGTGATTTTTTTACACTGATGTCTTATTTGGTTCCCCTATATTCCCGCTGTAAGTGAAACCATCTGATATTTTTCTTTTTCCTTCTGGCTTATTTCACTGCACATCATTCCTTCTGACTCCATCCACATTGCTGTGAAAGGCATGAGTTTGTCTTTTTTGATTGTTGAATAATATTCCATTGTGTATATATACCACATCTTCTTGATCCAATCATCTATTTTTTGGCATTTGGGTTGTTTTCAAGTTTTACCTATTGTAAATAGTGCTGCAATAAACATAGGAGTACAGGTGTTCTTTTGCATCAATGTTTTGTGTCCTTTGGGTGGATCCCTGGGAGTGGAATTGCCAGGTCATATAGTAGCTCCATTTTTAGTAGACTGAGGAAACTCTAGACAGCTTTCCATAGTGGTTGGACCAGCTTGTACTCCCACCAGCAATGTAGGAGAGTTCCTTTTTCACCACATCCTCGCCAACATTTGTTGTTGCTTGTTTTTTTTTTTTTTATATATATGTGCAATTCTTACTGGTGTAAGGTGGTATCGCAATGTGGTTTTGATTTGCACTTCTCTGATTATAAGGGATACCGAACATTTTTTCATATGCCTGTTGGCCATTTGCATTTCCTCTTTGGAGAAGGGTCTTTTAAGTTCTGCCCATTTCTTGACTGGATTGTTTATTTTGTTTTTGTTGAATTGTGTGAGTTCTTGGTATATCTTTGTGATCAGTCCCTTATCAGTTGAATGGAGTGCAAAGATTTTTTCCCAAGCAATGGAGTGTGTATTTGTGTTGGTTAATGTCTCTTTTGTTGTACAGAAGCTTTTCAGTTTGATGTAATCCCAGGCGTTTATCTTTTCCTTGAATTTCTTTGCTTTGAGTGATGAGTCTTTAAAGATGTTTCTGAGATGTGAATCTCATAGTGTTTTATATATATTTTCTTCTATGTATTTTATGGTTTCAGTTCTTATGTCCAGTTCTTTTATCCATTTTGAGTAGATTTTTGTGCATGGTGAGAGGTAGTGGTCTAGTTTCATTTTTTTCACGTGGTGGTCCAGTTTTCCCAGCACCATTTATTGAACAAACTGTCCATGTTC
Source organism: Talpa occidentalis (assembly GCF_014898055.3). Taxonomy (NCBI): domain Eukaryota; kingdom Metazoa; phylum Chordata; class Mammalia; order Eulipotyphla; family Talpidae; genus Talpa; species Talpa occidentalis. Next base: position 84,508,344 of record NW_023604295.1, on the reverse strand, counting down.
CATTGCATATTCTTTGCTCGTTTGTCAAAGCTTAGTTGTCTATATACATTTGGTTTTATTTCTGGGCTTTCTATTTGGTTACATTGGTCTGCGTGTCTGTTTTTTTTTCCAATATCAAACTGTTTTAATTATTATGGCTTTGAAGTATAGCTTGAAGTTTGGAAGTGTGATACCTCCTCTCTCCTTTGTTTTCTTCAGTAGGTCTTTGGCTATTCATGGTTTTTTGTGGTTCCATATGAATTTCATCAGTATTTGTTCTATTTCTTTGAAGAATGTCACTGAGATTTTTATTGGAATAGCGTTGAATCTGTATATTACTTTTGGTAGGATGGACATTTTAATGATGTTAATGCTTCCAATCCATGAGCAGGGCATGTCTTTCCATTTCTTTGTGTCTTCTGTTTCTTTTAGCAGTGTTTTATAATTTTCTTTGTATAGGTCCTTCACCTCTTTTGTTAGGTTTATTCCCATGTATTTGATTTGTTTTGTTTCAATCATAAAAGGGATGGTTTTCTTGATTTCCTCTTCTTCAGATTGATAGTTTGTGTATAGGAAGGCTACTGACTTTTGTGTGTTAATTTTGTATCCTGCTACTTTACTAAACTGGTTAATTATTTTGAGTAATTTTTCTATGGAGTTTTTAGGGTTCTCTATGTATGTTATCATATCATCTGCAAATAGTGATAGTTTTACTTCTTCTTTCCCTATTTGGATTCCTTGTATGTCTTTCTATTGTATGTCTTATTGCTCTGGCTAGGACCTCCAGTATTATATGGAAGAGCAGTGGTGGGAGAGGCCATCCTTGTCTTGTTCCTCATCTTAAAGGAAAGGCCTTCAGCTTTTCGCCATTGAGAATAATAATGCAGTGGGTTTGTCATATATGGCTTTTATCATGTTAAGGTATATTCCTTCTATCCCGAGAATTTCAAGAAAGCAAGCCCACAGGAGAATGACACACCACAAAAAGAAAAAGTCACCAGAGCTCAATAATAACATGGAAGAACTTCTGGGCCTGTCAGACAGAGAATTAATTATCATAATGATTAAAAAGTAGAAAGAAAACAAAGGAAAAAAATGATTTGAGATAAATAGTTAATGAACTGAAGAATGAAATGAAGACCTTAGGAAAGGAAAGAAAAGAAATGCAGGAGATTAAAAGATTAGTAGAGGATCTGAACTCTGGGAAAAGCAATTTTGAAAACAGAATCAATAAAATGGAAGAACAGGTTAGTACTCTCAAAGATACAGAAATAAAAAAGAGCCAAAAGATAAAAAGAGAGAGAAGTGCAATGGAAGAAGTATGAGGATACTTTCACACAATTATTAGACTCCATGAAGAGAGGAAATTTAAGACTTATAGGCATTCCACAAGGTGGGGAGTGAGACAAAGGAACTGAGAAATTATTCAAGGAGCTAACTGAAGAAAACTTCCCAAGGTGTTAACACATGTTTTGGACATGATCTGTGATGTGTTTTATAAGTTGAGAAATTTAGCATAATTTACTTTTGAAATCATTCTTTGTAGTGCATGCAAGAACATTTAAATAACATTCAAGGATATACAGAGATGAGTCATTCTCCCTCACCCCCAGCACCCCAATCAGCCAGGATCTGCTCAAAACTAGTTCACACTTTATCATTTTTCTTCTAAAAAAAAAAAAAAATCCATGGGACCTCCCCTGGTGGCACAGCGGTTGAGCCCTGGGCTGCGAAGCTGCCCACAGCCTCTGCAGTGCCATTTCAATCCCCAGCTGCCGGCAAGGGACCCACATGGCGCGCAGACCTCTCCTGCCGCCTGCTGTTCCCCTCAGCAGGGTATTTCATCGGTCTGCCTGTTCTGTTCCCCGCTGTGGCTCTGGTGAATTCTCTCACCCTCCTGCACTTCTGACTGTACCCAGTGCTTGTATAAATAAATAAATAAATAAATAAATAAATCTTAAAAAAAAAAATTCACGCTTCTATCTGGACAATAGTGTTTGTTTTCCTATCACTATTGGAGTTCAGGACACAAAGTGGGAGAAACATTGCACATCACGAATCTGATAAAGGACTATATCTCGAATTTACAAAATAGCCATTAAAACTCAGTATCAGAAAGAAATGAACCCAATTTTTAAAAAAGACAAAAACAGTGAATTAAATCAATGGTACTTCATTAAAAATGTGGATGAAAGCCTTAATAGAGATTTCACCAAAAAGAGATACAGACAACAAGGAAGAACATGAACAGATGCTCAGCATCACAGGGCACTAGGCAAAGACAGTTAAGAACAACAGTGACACCATCACACCGTGGAGGAGGCTGAAAACGCAAACCCTGCACAATACCAGGTGCTGCCCAGGATGTAGACAATAGGAGCCTCATTGCTGCTGGCAGGAATGCAAAATGGTGCGGTCACTGTGGGAGATCTTTGACAGTTTCTTTGAAAGCTGAAAAGACACTGACCATAAACCCAGTGATCACTGCCCTGCTAGTTACCCAACTAATTTTATACTTATATTTGCACAAAAACCCTGCATGCATGTTAAGTGTTTGTAGCAGAACACTAGTAAGTATGAAGAAAACTGGGAAACTCTACCTTAGTCTGGTGTTGAAGGTTAACACCATCTGTGATCTGTCATGTAGGCATGATTGAGTGTTGATTGATGTGCACTTGACGTATTGAGTGGACAATGGCCTGCACGTCTGTGGTCTGCTTTTCCAAACCACAGCCCCACTCAAAGAAAAAAAAAACAAAACACTAAATTGAGGGAGTATATTCCTGAGCAGTACTCCTTGATAGAGGCTGAGAGTAGAAAATTTAGGATGCAGGGGTCACAAGACCAGAAAGTGGAGGTGGGGGTAGAGTTATTAAACCTGCTATAGAAATGAAAAATGATTAGGGCCAACTGCTATAGGAAGCACCAACTACTCTAGAAAGGACCCAGAGGCACAGACCAGAGGTGGGATATGGGGATGGAGCCACTGCAGAGAATCACTAGTCCTTACAAATGAAACTTTTCACAATATACAAGTAATTAATTTAACTATAGATAACAATCTGACAAAGGATGAACCCCTCCCAACTAGAACACTACCTCAGTGCCCTTTCTACCGCAAAAGACACAGCTCTGGTCCCAAGGCTGCCACCTGGGGCCTGCAGGCTTCTCCTAACACACCCGCCCTCTCCAGGGGCAGCTCCTGCAAGCTTGTACCAGTGCAAGCATCTTCTTTTTCACCCCCACTCCTTTTTTTTAAAAATATAATAAACCTTCTCTTTGGCAGAGACTAAAGGTCTCTGTCTTGTAGGAAACTCAACTGTGTATGTGTAAGGGCAACTCTGGTGAAAATTTTCTCAGAGGTGACCCAAGAATCCCTATCCGTGAACTCAGCACCTCTCCAAAATATCACTCCTCACCAATGTCAGTGTTACAAAAACAAGGAAAGTCAGAGAAACTGTCAGCCAGAGGCACAGCAAGGAGACCTGGCTGGAACTGAATGAGGCAAACTAGATGGGGTCATGGAACATAAAATGTACATTAGGAAAAACTAATGAAATTAAGCATGGAGTTTGGTGATTGTATCAACATTGCTCCATTAGCTGTAAAAAAATAATGACAACTTCAGTCATGTAAGATGTTAACAAAGTGGAAATGGTGTGGGGTGAACAAGAACTGTACTGCCTTTGCAACTTTTCTGTAAATTTAACAGTATTCTTAAAATGTTATTTTTTTTTAATGTCCTCAATACTATATAGGTTGTAGAAAAAAAAAAAATGATCTACTTTCCAGTTTTCGCAGGTTTTGTTATCCAGGGACTGGAGAGAGAGGTCCTGGGAGAAAAGCTGGAAACCTGACACCCAGGGCAGGCTCCGGAGTCTCCTCTCCTCTGAGCCCTGCTGCTCTGACTCCTCACAGAGCATCTCACCCCAGGACGCCGCCCTCCAGGACCCCCAACTCTGCCCACCTCAGCCCCAGCCCGGTCCTGGCGGCTCCACCAGAATCCGGAGCAGCGCGGCAGCGCCCCCGTGTGGCCACAGGGCTGAGCACAGGAGCCCAGAGCCGCCCTTTCTCCCGCTCAGCCAGGCCCTCCCCAGGCTCCCTGGGCCCCCAGCGGCAGGACGGGGATCTGCACACAAGGGGGCGCCCAGGACAAGGGTCAGTTTAAATGTCCTTATTTTTAGTCTCCAGTGGACATGACAACTGGTTCCTAGGTTCTGGGAAAATCCCTAAATATATAGGTCCCCTCAGAATTTTGGGATGGAAACTTAGATCCCAGGGTCCCTGTAATTTGTTTCTGTTTCTGCTTCCAAGGACGAAAACCCGTCCTCCTGGGAATCACCTTACATTCTCCATCCTTGGATGAGGGGAGGGGCCTAGAAGATCCCCCAGGGCACTGACTAGGAAGATGAGGAGACTCCTGGAAAAGAGAGCAGAGGATGGAAATGGGGACTTTATGGGACAGAGGTGGAAAGGGGTGGGGGGAACCAGAGAGAACCGGGCAGGGAAGGGGCAGCATAGGGGACGCTGGACGCTGTGGGGGGAAGGTTTGTGTGGGTGACATGGGCTCTCACTGGGGGCCTGGGAGCATCTGTCTCACCTGGGGCGATGCAGCAGTGCTGGCCTGTAACTGCCTGGGGAACTGCGCACATCTGGGGCCTGGCCCGTCTTTGCAGGGCTGGTGTCACCCACACACACTCACATGCAGGTGAAGGAGAGGACTGTAGCAGGGGGGTCCCCAGGGGAGGATCCGGGTTCCCTGTCCCACCCAAGGAGGGTGGAGCTGAGCAGGGAGAAGCAGCTGGAGAGGAGGCTGAGGAGGAAGGAAGCAGGATGGAGCCAGAAGGAGACCTGGGGGAGGCACATGGGGCAGAGACACGTGAAGAAACTGCGCTTGCTTCCTGGCCTTGGACTGGGTAACACAGACATGGGTGAGAAATCCATGTGGAGGTGACAATGGCAACTTCTATCTTTATTTTGCTCTTTTCCTTCCAGACTTTTCAGCCCCATCAACCCTTTTCTATGGGTCCCTCCAGAAGGGGCTTTAGACTGTGACAGGCTTTCAGGCCCTGCTTGGGCCAACCCTGTTTGGCTGAACATTTACCCATGAGGAGATGGTGACTTTGGTGCTTGGTTTGGAAACTTTATTCTTTCCTTATCTTTGTTGCACACTAACTGTATTTAAGTTCCTTTTCATTAAAGATCTTACATGTTTTGTCTTGATGCAGGGGATGGCAGAGAGATGGAGATAGATAGTTCAGGGGAGTCCCTGTCCTTATCAAGAACTTCCTCCCTCAGCTCCCGAATGCTGGGGTGTCAGGGTGATTCAGGGAGCCAAGAGGAGTGCAGAGCAAGGCCTGTGCTGCCCTGGAGGACCACCCCTGGGGGCTGATTCTGGAGTTCCAGGACCCCACTCCCTGCAGGCGGGTCAGAGTCAGCCCTGAACACAGCTCCAGGGTGCCAGACAGTCCCTCTGTGCTGTGATCCTGAAGACACTGCTCTGGAGACAGTGTGAAAAATAAATGCAGCAAAATTAAATGGAATCTGAAAACAGTAGAAATAATTTTCTAAAAGCACGTTTATTTTGAAGGATACTTCAGGGGATGTGGAATTCTCCTCTGACATCTCATTGCTATCAAGACTTGACTGTCATGTGAGCTACTTCTGGTCAGTGTTTCTTGTGAGATGACAGCCATTGATCACTTTATCGCCTTAATTTTTTTAATGGTTTGTACCAAATCACTTCATCCTTTGCACCTAAAACAAAGATCTGGCATCTGGCACAATCTCTGATGGGGAGGCCTCACTCAGAGGCTCCAGCTCTGGGTCCCACGAGGCTGCGATGGGGACGAGATGTTGGTGGATCTGAATGGCCGTGATCAGCGTGGAAGGACCTGCCTCAGAGCTCATGCATGTGGCTCCTGGAGAAAACCCTCAGGTCCTTGTCCTGTGGGCATCCCCTTAGCTGAGGGTCCACTGTGTGCAGGGAGTCACCCCAGAGAGGCACCAGGAGGGGAGCCCGGGCGGGAAGTCTCAGCCCCTGTGAGCCTGACTCTGTGACGTGGCGCTTCCCTTCTGCTTCATTCTCCTCACGAAGAAGAACTAGCAAGTCAGACACATTCATTGTGGGGGAACTGTCTCCCCTCCTGTGTATCACAGAATTGGTGAAAAATTGAAAACCAACACAGAAGACCTTCTGGACACTCATTATTTCCATTCTGCCCACATGTAAAATAAGCTGCCTCCCACCCAAGGCCCCTAAAAGTCTCTCCCATCACAGAAGCAGCGTGATGTCAGCATCTCATCACGTGACTCAGGACCACGCAGAGGAGGCGCCTTGAGAACATCTGTGCAGTGAAGCCATCTGTGCTCAGCTCCTCAGGGCTGAGGCAGTTTCCTGCCCCACAAGCCCTGGATGTGGATACAGTGGAGGACAGACACAGGGCAACTTGTAGACCCATTTTTAAAGTGTTTTTAAAGCAAATTTATTCAGATATAACTTGTGACCATTAAGTCACTTGTTGAAGGCTCACTTTCCATGTCATTTTGGTAAGCACAGAGCAGGGCAACCATCCCATAATCTACCTTGAGAACATCTCTATCACCACAATAATCTTGTTTTCTGGAGTTGTCCCATGGGGAAAACTCCCACCTTCCCCTCCCTAGTCCTGGGCAGCCAGGAGCCCACTCTCTGCCTCTGGGGACAGGCAGGGGAACTTCTCTCTAAACACAGCCCAGGCGACTCTGCTGACACAGACCTGCAGTGGGCATTTGGGGTTCCATACCCCAATGCATGCTGTTGCCCAGGGTGCTGAAGTCACAGAGAACCATGTGACCCCACCCAGGAGACCCTGCAGTCTGGGGTGTGTGAGGAGAAAAGGGCTGCAGGAGCTGCCTCAGAGGGGTCCAAGGGAAGAGCCAGGGAGGGTCCTTCCTCAGCAGGAAGGGGAGATGGCACCTGGGTCTTGAAAGCCAGATGTGGGCACAGGAATAGAAGTGTCTTAGGGAGCTGATGAAAGGCTGACTATGTGACCTCAGCAGTTACTTTCTCTGTGTGACCTCCCCAACACTCTATGAATTGGGAATTGATACTGTCCTGACACCCCTCCACCATTCCCTTTATGAAACAAGGGATGTGGGGCTATGGCAGCGCCCAGGTCTGAACCCCAGCCACCTGGCTAATGTCTGGGCCTCCCACCCGACTCCATCCTGCAAACTGACCAAGGGACCTATGAGGCAGTGACATTGCAGCGTCACCTCCCTCTCCAGATACCACACATTTCTTTGCTGGATTTGACTTAAGACAAAAGCACAGTAATAACTCATCTTGTCATCACTCTTTATGGAAATGAATTGAATCACCAAAGAAAAAGATACAGAGTGACTGGTTGTGCCAGAAAACAAAACCCAACTTTATGCTGCCTCCAGGAGAGAGGATCAAAACAGTTCTTGGGAAAAAAACACAAGAAAATGGGGCACCCCAAATGCCATAAAAGATAAAATAAACTTCCAGCTAAAAAAGGTAACAAGAGACAGGGATGACCATCATCTGATTAAGGAATCCTACATCAGGAAGACATAACACACATCAATACACATGCACCAAACAAAGGAGCAGCAAAATATATAAGGCAGCTATTAACACATCTGAAAACAGATGTTGGCAGCAACACAACAGTGGTAAAGAAATTCAACACCCCACTTTCATCAAGGACACACCCACCTGACAGGACCCAGGGAAACTATAGCTTTAAGTGACGAATTAGACCATGTGGGCTGAATAGATATTCATAGGGCGCTACACTCCAAAAAAGCTGAATGCATATTCTTGTCAGGTGCACATGGAATAGTCTCCAGATACACCACTTGTTGGGTCACAGAAGTATCAATAAATTCATCATGACTGAAATCATATAAATATCTCTGATCACAATGGAATCAAAGTAGAATCAACCATAAAAAGAAGCCAGAGGGAAAAAGTAATATGTGGAGATTGCACAACATGCTACCAAATGACTATTGGGTTGAGGGGAAAAACTACCAAGAATTTTTTTTTTAAGATTTATTTTTATTTATTTATACAAGCACTGGGTATAGTCAGAAGCGCGGGAGGGTGGGAGAATTCACCAGAGCCAGAGCTGGGAGCAGAGCAGGCAGAAGGACCGAAGTACACTGCTGAGGGGAGCAGCGGGCGACAGGAGAGGTCTGCGCGCCATGTGGGACCCTCCTCCGGTGGCCGGGGAGCAGCCAGGGATTGAACAGGCGCTGCAGAGGCTGCGGGCAGCTTCGCAACCCAGTGCTCAACCGCTGCGCCACCGGGGAGGCCAAAACTACCAAGAAATTTAAAAATACCTTGAGACAAATGACAACCTATCAGTGGGCATAGCACAAGCAGCACTAAGAGGGGAATATAGAGCAATACAGGCCACAGCTAGAGTCAAGACAGAGCTCAAGGAAAGAATCTTACCTTACACCTAAAAGAGTTAGAAAGAACAAATGATACCAAGAGACAATAGAAGAAAATAAAATTAAAGCAGAAATAAATGACACAAAAATTGAAGACAGATCAAAAAGATCAATGATACCCAAACCTATCAAGACAAATCTCTTGATAGGTTTTCAAGGAAGAAAAAAGGTAAAAAAAAAAAAAAAAAACAACCTATAATAAAGAGAATAAGAAGCGAAGGGGAGACGTCATAACAGACATTTCAGGAATAGCGAGGATCGTAAGATAATACTAAATACCTATATGTCAATAAATTGAATAACCTCAAATAACCTAGAAGAAACTGAGAAATTCTTAGAAGTAGACAACCTTCTGAGACTGAGTCAGGAAGATTGAGAACAAAGCAACTATAACAAAGACATTGAAACACGAATCAAAAGTTTTCCAAACAACAAAGCCCAGGACCAGACATTTTCAGTGACTTATACAAAATCTTTAAAGATGAACTAACACCTGACTCCTCAACTCTTCAAAAATATAGAGGAAGAGGGAATGCTGCCATCACATCTCATGAGGCCAACATTCCCTTGATACTCAAAGCAGAGAAGGACATCACGCACAAAAAAGAAAGCTACAGACTAATCCCTGATGAACACAGATGCACTAATCCCTGATGAACACATTCCCTTGATACCCAAAGCAGAGAAGGACATCACGCACAAAAAAGAAAGCTACAGACTAATCCCTGATGAACACAGATGCAAAATCCTCAACAAGACCTTAGCAAACCCTGATCCAGCCACACGCAGCCTCCACTGACATCCTGGAGAAAGGACAGGCCCAGGTGGGGTCTGAGTCCCTGTGATCACAGGCCCTTCTGGGACAGGTGCTCCTGAAGGACAAGGACAAAGGAGCAGAGAGATGACCCTGAAGAGTTACCACATCAAATCCCACGATGCACTGAGCACCGACTGGACACAGGCCCCGTCCCCCTTGGCTCCTCACAGCCTCTCCCGGCCCCCACCTGCACAGACTCAGCACAGCAAATGCATGCAGTTCGGGTTGGTCCTCATGGCGCCTCCCTATATCCTGTCAAATTTTAAGAATCTTTTCAATTAACCCATCAAAAAAACAATCCAGGGCCTCCCTGGTGGTGCAGCAGGTTAAGCAAAGAGCTGTGAAGCTGTCCGCAGCCTCTGCAGCGGAGGTTCAATTCCTGGCTGGCCAGGGATATTCCCACATGGCGCACCAGACCTCTCCTGTCTCGCCCACTGCTCCCCTCAGCAGTGTCTTCGGTCCATCTGCCTGTTCTGCTCCCCACTCTGTCTTGGTGAATCATCTCACCCTCCCACGCCTCTGGCCAGTACCCCAGCTCTTGTATAAAAATAAATGAATCTTTAAAAAAATCCAGAAAAGAAAGCAGTTTCATTTCTAGATGTCTATTTTCAGTAGGGAAGTGGACATTATTCCTCAGGAAAACACAAAGTACAGGCAGGGGTGGAGTCAGCCCTACCTCTGCTGGAGCAGGAAAGTCATCTGGGAGAGACACAGGTCAGTGTTGGGAGGGGCCTGGTGGGCGGGGCTGGGCCAGTCTCCCCACCTCCTCACTTTATGCTAATAGGAACAGACACATGAGGATGCCCTTTGCAGCAAGAGAAACCAGAGGATCTCTTATTGAGGGAGCGTTGGTTATATCACTGCTTATACTTTAGAAGGGTAGGTTTACCCCGTAGGTGTTGTCAGTGCAGCACACCCACACCTAAGCACCATGGTCCTCCAGCAGAGTCTACCGTGACCCTCCCTGCTTTGTTTTCACCCTTCCCACTGCCCCTCTGCTAGACACTGCTCTACATTCAGATTTCAAGGTTTAGTTTGTGTGTGCATTTTTTTTTAAGATTTATTTATTTTTATACAAGAACTGGGGTACAGGCCAGAGGCACGGGTGGCGGGGCTGGGGGGGGGAGTGGGTGGATTCACCAGAGACAGAATAGGGAGCAGAACAGGCAGAAGGACTGAAAAACACTGCTGAGGGGAGCAGCAGGCGAGATAGGAGAGGTCTGCTGCGCCATGTGGGTATCTCCCTGTCCCGCCGGGAATCGAACCCGTGCTGCAGAGGCTGCGGACAGCTTCACAGTGCTGTGCTCAACCCCCTGAGCCACCAGGGAGGCCCCTATGTGCGTATGTTTTTAATAAATAACTAATAACTAACTAATACTTAAATAACTAATACTTTGCAAACCATGTTTTCCCAATATATTTATGTAAATACTTATGAATGTATTTATTAAATTTTTTGACAGAGGAGGTAGAGAAAAAATGAGGGGATGATGACAATGTCAAAGCTAATCTTCAGTGACAGGGTAAATACTTTGCCATTGTTTCCCTTCATAGAAATTTATAGATTCATAACTTTGAAACATATCAAAACTGCAGTGCCCCAGTTTTCTTTAAAGAAACAATAGTGAGGGCCTCCCCTAGTGGCACAGGCAATTGAGAGCAGCACTGTGAAGCTGTCTGCAGCCTCTACAGGGCAGGTTTGATCCCGGCTGGTGGCAAGTGTCCCACATGACACGGCAGACCTCTCCTGTCATGCCCGCTGCTCCCCTCAGCAGTGTATTTCATCAATCTGCCTATTTTGTTCCCCACTCTGTCTCTGGTGAATCCTCTCACCCTCCCGCACATCTGGCCTGTACCCTGGTTCTTGTACAAATAAATAAATCTTTAAAAAAAAAAAGGTTCTAAAAGAAAAATAGTGAAATATATTATTACTTGGGCATCACATTTCCCTTTCTAAATATATTTACATTCACATAATTTTACACTAATTACATAATAGTTTTTAAAAATAGCCATCAAAATGTTAAACTAAATAATCCCACATCTGATAAATCATGATAGCATCATTTTTTTTTAAAATTCCAGTTTATTTATTCATCAGTAAAATGTGACATTTGGTAAGGTCTCCAGAGAATAAGGGAACATATAAAATATGAAAAGGTTATTTGCATAGTCACTACTAGATGCTATCAGACCTGCTGTCACATTGAGGGTTCCCCTTGAACAAAGTACTACTAGTGTTCATCCTGGGCCAGCAGGGAAGACGGAGCTCACTCCTGACACCAGGCACCATCTGACACTGTATTTGTGTTCCTTGTTAAGGCGCTGAGCCTTGGTGCTATTAGCACAATGAGTTTTCCTTAATGAATGTGGTGGGTTAAGGCAACCTGGTCCCCTCAATTATTTATTCTCTCTCCACCTTTTTAAAAAGTATTGATGAGACTACATAAGTGACAGATTCACTGGCTGGAAAGACACAGTCACCTCTTAGGTCAACCCCTGGTATTTACACATAAGGTTGGTTTCTCTTGGTCTCTCGGCATGACCATCCCTCAGCAGTTCCCTCAACACAGAATTTCAAATGCTGCCATTACTATGTCTCCTGGCTGGGTGTAGATGATATTCCCTTTTTAAAATATTTAATCATTTGGCAATAATCTGCTCAGTCGTTGTGAACTCGCCACTGAATAATTTCTTATTTTGGGGGGGCCTCCCTGGTGGTGCAGCATGTTGAGCACGTACTGTAAAGCTGTCCGCACCCTCTGCAGTGCGGGTTTGATTCTCGGCGGTCAGCGAAATTCCCCCATGGCACAGCAGACCTCTCCTGTCTCACCTGCTTCTCCCCTCGGCAGTGTATTTCGGTCTGTCTGCGTGTTCTGCTCCCCACCCTGTCTCTGGTGAATCCTCTCACCCTCCCTTACCTCTGGCCTGTACTCCAGCTATTGTATAAAAATAAATCTTAAAAAAAATAATTTCTTATTTTTTACAACTTCCTGCTGGCTTCTGTGCTTTTTTCTCATCTTCCCTACAAAGGGGGAAGGGTTTTTGAATGAGCCTCCAATTCTACCCTGAAATGTAAAATAATGTCTACAATTGTAGTTAGAGAAGAGGTAATGGTCTTTATTGTGAGCTGAGTCATCAATAAATGGCCTTAAGATTTGAGGGATAAAGGGAAATAGCATGACCATTAACCCAGCTGTAGAGGTCGTGACCCTTAGGCACCGGGGCCTTATCACAAGGCTTGAGACCCAAACAGGATCAGATGCTCTAGGGAGTGGAGCACAGACCTGAGGGGAAAGATATGGAGATTGGGCCCATCCTGGAATCTCCACTCCCCATCCTGGTATCTCCAGTCCCTCTTGGATTCTGCATGGTTTTCCAAAATCAGCAACCAACTGACGGCTCACAAGGAGTGACACCCCACCCCCAACACAAGAGGACTGTCTGTAAAGTTTCTGCACTGGCTCGGGGCAGCACTCCCTCTGCCCACCTGTGACTGTGCAGGTGCCTCTTCTTACCAACTCTCTCCCTCTGCAGGGCAGCAGCTTCCTGCCTGCCCATGACCTGTCAAGGCCGCCTGCAACCATGCAGGCCTCTCTCAGCAAAACCCGTCCCTTTCCCTTTTCCCTCATAAACCTGTTCTTTAAATATAACTACCGTCTCTGTCTCATAGAGAAATTCGCCCGGGAAACTCTCCGCATGCCACTGACAGGGGAGATCTGCAGACACCTTTTCCCAGAGTGAACCCCAGGACCCCGCTGTAACGCAACCAGCCCATTCCGGGGGGGTTTATAAAAGGTTCTAGCAGCCACATGCTCCTCGCCGTTGTTTGTAGTCGCCGTTCTCCTCTGCACACTCCACTGCTCTCTTCCACCCTCCACACTGCACCCCCACCTTTCTCCAGGTGCCGCTATCAAGCATGCGTTCAGGCCCGCAGGGTTTCGTCATCTCTCCTAATGGCGGGAGGGCAGAAAAGCCTGATACTTTTTTACCTTACCCTAAAATCCACCCCCTCAGGGTTTTCTTTTTCTTTTTCTTTTTTTTTAATATTTATTTATTTATTTATACAAGCACTGGGTACAGTCAGAAGCGCAGGAGGGTGAGAGAATTCACCAGAGCCAGAGCAGGGAACAGAGCAGGCAGAAGGACCGAAGTACACTGCTGAGGGGAGCAGCGGGCGGCAGGAGAGGTCTGCGCGCCATGTGGGACCCTCCTCTGGTGGCCGGGGAGCAGCTGGGGATCGAACAGGCGCTGCAGAGGCTGCGGGCAGCTTCGCAGCCCAGTGCTCAACTGCTGTGCCACCGGGGAGTCCCACCCCTCAGGGTTTTCTGCCAGACAATCTACATATATACAATTCTGTTTCTTAGCAAACATTAACAATGCAGCTATGGCCCACAAAAGTAAATAGTTTACATCACACTATAACAACAAAATACAACAGAACACAAGTTAGTCCAGGCAAGGCACCAACCTGTGGCAAAAGACATTTATTGGCACCAGCAGATGATCCACCAGATCTACTGCCAAAGGCACTGCAGCATGCAAGGGGCGAGCTACCTTATTTAACTCCTGATAACGTACTGTCATGTACCAAGAGCCATCAGGCTTCTTCACTGGCCACACCGGTGAATTGTCAGGGCTGTGGGCAATGTGCACAATGCCCGCTTTCTCCAGTTCTGATATTGTGCCCATAATTTCCTTGTAGCCTCTGGACAACTGATATTGCTTGGTATGAGTCACTTGCCTAGGGACTGGCAGTTGTGTGGGGAGATGCTTAGCGTGTCCTCTCACCACTGCCTTTACCAAACACACTCTAAGGTGAAACTCTCCGGCTATGGTCTCTAGCCATAAGCCACGAAGTACATCCACTCCCAGGACCTACTCCGGGATGGGCGACACATATACTTTATGCTCTTTCGGGGGTAATTGGCCAATCCCCAGAGATAGTCTCACTGCTGTCACCTTGACACTCTGGCCTTCATAGCCATCAATACAACAAGTAGACCTGTGAAATCTTTCTGGATTTCCATAGAGCAGAGTACATTCTGCTCCTGTGTCTACCAGAGCTAACACTCTTTGCACGTTAGTCAGGGACCAGTGGATGGCAAGCTCCACATGTGGCCTCCGGTCCCTGCCCATCCCCTGTGAACAGGTTCCTTGGCTCTCACCCTACTTGAAAGTGATCAGGCCATCACCCGAGGACGGGGTCGGCAGCAAGTGGTCTTCCAGGTGCAGGGCACACGCCTGAGGCCTGGAGCTTCCAGGCTCCCCCTGACCAGCAGTCCTTCTCATGGGCATGAACCTTTGGTCTTCTTGTAGCTGCTGCCATAATTCCAACAAATACTCATTAGGCTGCACATGTATTTTAGTGCTATCTACACCTGCTCTCACTAAGTCTGTCCACATTTGATTATGGGCAACTTTAATAGGTTCTGTGATGCCAAGAGGCTTCCTTGCCCTCCTTGGCATTCCTTTTGACTTTTCAACAACCACTCATATTCCCTTCTGAGTTTGAGAGCACTGGCTTTCAACCTCGCCCAAGCCGGCTATCACTGTTGGGAAGTCGTATGTCTGACGTCCCACATAGGGTGCTAGAACTGCCCTGAGGGATCCAAATGAGGATGAGGGGACATTCTTTAATACCAAGTGTCTCATCCCTGCTGTGAAACACTCGTCGTCAGGACCATGGGTATTCACATTAAACACGGCCTGCCGCATCCCCAATTCCCAAAGTACCTGTACCAGCTCAGCGTACGTCTGCCATCTGCTTACTGTATCCGGCACGTCTCCCGCATCAGCCCATACTGTCTGTATGGCAGCCATTATCCATTCCAGGAGGGTGTGGTTGCCCTGGCCATACTGCTGGCTGTTCTGCAGCCGCTGTTGCAAGGATGGGTGTAAAGTCACGGAGGCCAGTCTCTCCATCTCTTGTGCCGTGCAAATAATCCCATCCACCCCCAGGTCCCATAAACGTAGCAGCCAGGCTGCCAAGGGTTCCCCTGGTTTCTGGTGGAACTGTTTGCCCAAGTCCACGAGTTCCGCCTGGGTGTATGGTCTATAGGTAGTAAATTCTGTCATTTGTGGTGGTCCAGCAGCCTGACCCCCCCTGGGGCCATGGGTTGCTGCCGCTTTATTTTCTGAGTCACCACTAGGCGGGCCCGGAGCATGGGACCAGCCTCCTCCTCCTCTCCAGAGGAGTCCGGCATCTCCGGGGTGGCAGGTTGCTTTGCCATTGCCGGTTGGGACTCGGGCAAACGGCCAGCCTCCCTCTCCCCCTCTCCTGAGGAGGGGTCTGGCATCTCTGGAGTCGCAGGTTGGTTTGCCACCACTGGCTTTGATTCGGGCAAAGGGCCAGCCTCCCTCTCTATCCTTTTTGAGCTGGAGTCTGGCATCTCCGGAATGGTGGGTTGGTTTCTCTGAACTTCTTCCTCCAGAATCCTCAAACATTGCAGTATCCGGATCTCTTCCCACATCTCATCCTGTACTTGCTGGGTTCTAGATTGCTCTTTCTGCCTAGACTCTCGCAGGTGCTGTGAGAAACACCCATCCCATGGCTCCTGCCGCCTCGCGGGCACTGCATGCATTCAGGGTTTCTTCTATTTCATGCAGGGCCTGTTCCAACTGCCCCGGGGATCCATCTACCTCTGGCCATTCCTGGGGAGGGGCCCACTGGGCGAGGAGGTTGGCCACCAAGTAGCATGTGCTCATGGCCGGCCACCCGGCAATTCATCCCCAGGTTCCAAAGGTTTTGTCTACGTAGAGAGGTCCTGTTTTGAACCGTCCTGCCGTCTACGCCAGTTGTAACGCAACCAACCCATTCCAGGCAGGTTTATGAAAGGTTCTAGCAGCCACATGTGTTCGCCGTTGTGTGTAGTTGCCATTCTCCTCCGTACGGGGTGGAACTGGGTGATCTCTCGCAGCTTGTCAAAATTAACTGCCTTGGAGACCGGCTGCTGCTTGGAGCCCGGCTGCTGCTTTGAGCCCCGCTAAGAGGCAGGTGATGAAGCATCTCAGCGAGCCCTGCCCCCGCTACCTGCTCAGTGTCAGTCTGGTATTCCCAGCTAGGCTCCTAGTGGGGACCTGCTTCAGGGCCTGGGGGCATGGTTGTGTCAGTGAAGTGGATCTGATCTGCGTGGCCTTGAGCAGACTGAAAAACACGTTCTCTTTGATTAGAGGTCAGGGTGGAAGAGAGGATAACGTGTAATCATGACCCTATTAAGTTTATAGGTGTAACCTTAGGTGTAACCTTGGGTAAGATTCTTTGGTGTAGGTAGTGGGGTCGTTAGTGAAAGAGCCAAGATGCTTTTCAATCTGGGAGAGATCAGACAGAGGGAAAGGATCGTGGGCTCCACCTACTCCTTCGGTCCCTGCAACCTCCCTAAGGGGACAAAGAGGACGATTGTGAGAGCAGGTGTGGTGGCTGGGAGGTGGAGCGGGGACAGGATTGGGGAGCTGAAGTAGGTGAAGACTGAACATATAGAGGATCAGAGAATGCAGAAGAGGGTGAAGAGTGAGAGGAGTCTGGAGACTTGGGAAGTACGACCGGTTTTCAGGAGGGAGGGACTGGAGCACACGAGAAAGCAAGCCTGGACACAAGGGATCTCTGACCATGTTCCATTGCGGTGACGGAAACTGTTTAGGTCTGTAAGGACCGTGAAATGGAAAGCACCATGTCCCGGCCAGTGAGAGCCATTCTCCAATGGGCACTGAGGCCGTGCAGTGTTGCAGGAGAAGACAAGACGCTGAGGCGCAGATCTGGCCTGAGTCCCAGCAGATCAAGGTTTGAGAGATGGCATCCCAGAGGGGTGGCCGGGCTCGGCTTGGAATTTGTGGACCCCATGGCTAAGTCGGTTCCTCTCCCCAGTGAATGGGGGTACAGACTCAGGACCGCAGCATCCCACGACCTGATCTGACCTATGGGGGCACAGACTCTGAATCGCGGCGTCCCACGACCCGGTCCATGCCTTTGGAATGGGGGCAGGCGAGCAAGGGGGACGTCTCCACCGCTCCATTGTCACCTGAACTGGGACACCTGGACTGGATGGGCGTCCCCAAACCAGAACCAGTAGCAATGGGGGTCTACTGGCGTAGGCCCACGGTTTATGGAACAGTCGACCAGGATGGGCGTGAGGAGAGGAGCCGGGTAACCAGGGGTAAGGGCCTCCCAGGAAGGAGGGTCAGGCAGTGACTCACCCCAAGGATCAAGGCCAGTGGTGGATGTGAGGCATCTGCAATGGAGAGGAGAGTCCCAGGGACGGGGAGGCGGCCCCGGCGCCAGGGGACACTGCCTTCCAGTTTCGGGCACCAAGATGAAAGGTTCGGCGCGGTAAAGAAAAGGGGAGCCAGGCTAAACTTTCTCAAAGGAAGGGAAAATTCATTGTGCCCCTGGGCGAGCTTCGCGGACCCAAGGTGGGGGTCCCTGAAGTTGTGCCCGTTGTGGGGGGAGATGTCATTACATAGGGTGAGGAGAGGTTAGGCAGGAAAACTGGGTTGGCAGCAGGGGAAACAGGTTTAGGTGGAACAAAGTTTTTTCGTGGAGCCGAGTTGTTTTCTCCTGCTTATGGCTTCAGTTTTGGTTTGATGGAATCAGGGGTACTGGTGTCAGGGCCATCTTGTTGTTTGTATGTGGGCTTCCCCATTCCTGGCCCCTGCATCGACCTTTCATACCAGCCTTTTGTTGATAGGAAAAGGGGCGACGGTTCTTTCTTTGGCTACTTCCTTCTGGAGGGGACGAAGACCAGGGTGAGGGCTCAGGCTTGGTTATGAGACGGTCTTTGCAGGGACGTGAGGATATGGGTGAGAAGGAGTTGGTTAAAAGTGGTACTGGACGGGTCTTGGATCCGGTGTTGGATGAAATGCAGTAAACATGGGGCAAAAAGAAAAAATAAGATTAGGATCAGAGGCCCTGTGAGTGCTAATACCTTGCCTGAGACTGCGCTGATCTGGAATCTCCAGGCATAGACAGAACGGGAAGTGGCTTGAAGTGATGGGATTAGAAACAGAGGAGGGAGAATCAGAGGGCCTCTGCTCTGTAGGCTGAGTGGAACCTGGACCAGGGGCGCAGGTTAGTAAGAGGAGGTCTGCCATACATCCGTTCAAGGGAGGTCAGGAACAAGGGGCCACAGGGAGTGGCTCGAAGGTGCATTAAAGCCAGTGGGAGCAACTCCACCCAGGATTTGCGCAGCTCAGTGGAGAGTTTGGTTAGGTGGTCTCTGGTCAGACCATTTACCCATTCTACCTTACCAGAGGATTGCGGTCGGGAGGGAATGTGCAGTTTCCAGGTGATGCCCAGGGAGGAGACCTGTGGAGTAATCTTTGAGATAAAGGCAGGTCTATTGTCTGACTGGTGATGGAGTCTGCCATAGTAAGAAGAGGGTGTTATCTGCATTAGGGAGTGGAACACCCGTGAGGCCTGGCAGGATGGAGAGTCGAGGATTAGGAGAGGGAGATGATAGGGTCTTTGACAAAGAGAGTAGAAATCTAACAGACAAGAGGGTGATGGAGGGGAGAGAGCCTGGTGAATGAGTAGGTCCTGGAGCCAATGTGGAGAACTAACGTTTACAGGTTGGTCCAGTGTGGGTTTTAAGGCCTGTCTAGTGAGACGAGCAGCTGCCGCAAGTGTGCACAGGCAGGGCTGCCATCCCCTTACAGTGTGATCCATTTGTTTAGAGAAATATGCAACTGGTCGCTGGACTGCCCAGGTTGGCCCAGAACCCTTAGAGCAACGCCCTGTTGCTCATCTGTCAATAACAGGAATGGCTTTCCCGGCTCTGGGAGAGCAAAGGCTCATATCAGAGAGCTTTCCTGGATAAAGCAGAGAAAACAGGGTGTAGAAACAAAGAAAAGCATCATCATGATCACCGGGCCTACTAGGGGCAGGATCCATGGCACTAAGGGAGAGTTGGTCCACGTTTGGATGTCCTGGCCCCAGCTTCAGTTGACGAGGTGTCGATCAGAGGGGGCTTTGCTGGTCAGATGAGCAAGCCCATGAATGTGTTCGAGGAGGGGGAGACAACTGAGTACCCACGATTTCTCACCAAAATCTCTCAGACCTTCAACACTTTCTTTTGCTTGCTTTCTTTCTAATGCCATTTCATTTTACCCATCCTGCTTTACATAATCTTAAGGCCCTTCAGAATATCCCTCTTCCATACATTTCTTTTTTTCAAACACACATACCTCACCTCATTTGCATTTACCAGACTTAGCAAAACCTTAGTTTTATAAGGGAATTGAACACCATCTAAACAATGATGAAAAAACACAAATTTAAGGTAGATAGTCCCTGCCCTGTAGCTTTTTGTTCCTGTACCCAGTGATTTAATTGGCAGAGAATGGTGCAATATTAATGTTTCCAATTTGGCTAAGGTCACCCTGCAGGGTTTGAATCCAGGGAGAAGGAGAGGTGGGTGGCCATCTGGAGAGGATTTTTAAAAGGGGAAATTCCAGCTGGGCTGACACTTTGTAAGAATCCCAAGCTGTAAAAGTTCGAGGTGACAATGGACAGCTAGGCGTGCTCACTGCGGGACTGAGACTGATCATAGCCTAGGGCTTCCTGGTGTAGGAAGATGTGCGGATTTTCCAGCTGAGCATGTTGTGGTGGAGTAGGGCTGGTCTGTGAATAAACTCTGTCCACCTTGAAGAGTCCTGTTTGGATTCTAATATACTGGTCCCCGAGTCTTTCTTAAGGGGAGCTAGAGAGCCTCACTATCTGCTCCTTGCAATCTGCACGTTTTACCACCTGGGCCCAAGCCTTGCAAGAGCTCCTGCATCCTCTATGCCATCCCTGTGCCCAGGATAGAGCAGCAGGTCTCTCCCAGCAAGGGGGCAGTATGGTCCTCAGGGAACTGAGCCTATGATGGGGGAGAGAAGCCCAGGGTTTCCTGCCCCTGGGGCCACCCACACAACCTCATACCCCTCCTGGGGCCCTGTACCTGCTCAGCTCTCCCCAACCCCTCCACACCCCACCACTCACCTGCTCTGCTCCCCTCCAGGTGTTTCACCAGTTCCATGGCCGCCCTGGCCCTTCATCTGCTCTGCTCCAGGGACATCTGTGCTCCAGGGACATCGGTTTTGCCCATATTTCTGTGCTGCAGTCCCGTGTGTCTCATGCTGCTCCTGGCCCCTGTGACTGGGCCCAGCCCCTGAGCTTCTCCAGAGCCTCAACCTTACCTGGTGTACTCTTGTTCACCATGGCCACTGAGTGGTTGTGCTTTGGGGGTGGGGAGGTTTTGCCTGGTGTGGCGCTATTTTTAATCTTTGTTGCTCTGCAATTCGAATGCTGCACAGCAGCAACAAAATTCCAGGATATTTTCTAATACCCTATCTCTGGCCCTGATGATTGCTGAAGGGGCCACTGCACTGGTAGGCCAGCCACGTCTTGGGGGAGGTCTTAGGGTGGTGCTGGAAGACTGGGGAGCTGGACTGATTGTGTTGGCCCTGCTTTCCTGGTCCCTCTCCAGCTGGGGGCCTGTATCAGTGGTGCTGCTGTGCTCCCCAGCATCCTCCAGCTGGGGTCTGGCCACAGAGGTGCTGGTGTTCCCCCAGGAGTCCTCCAGCACCGGGCCTAGCACGGAGGGTCTGCCCATCGGGGTATCCTCTAACAGGCGGCCTGGCCCTGCAGCGGTGTGCTCCTGGGCATCCTCCAGCTCAGGGACTCCTGTGGAGATGACCCTGTTGCCCCGGGTGGCATCCTTTCCCCTCGTTTGGACTTCCTGCTTTCGCAGGATACCCGGCCTTGGGGTGTTCCCTGAAACCTCCTGTTGTGGGGGGCAGTCCTTGGAATCGGGGTCACCGGGCTCCCGGAAGGTGACACACTTTGGCACCTGGAAGTTGACGCGCCTGGGCCGCTCCTTCCCCTCCTCCTCATAGTCCTCCTCCCCCGCCTGCTTCCTGGAGCGGAGGATCAGGTAGGTGGCCATGACCTCGTCGTACTTGTTAGCGTCAATGGCCTCTCGAATTTCCTGCCTCTGGTAGCCCAGGCGCTCCATAGCTTTGGTTATGGCCGGGTCCTGGGGGCTGAGGGACGGCTCGCTGAAGGGCAGGAGTCCCTTGCTGGTTTCTGCTACCCAGGCGTGCTGCTGGATGCACTCCAGGGGTCCCGTGCCAGCATTTTGGCCAGCAGGTCCTGGCACTGCTCCGTGAGGTAGTCGGGAAGCTGGAGGTACATGCCCAGGATGCACACCCTGATCGCCCCGAGGTGGGGCCCCCCCGAAGGGCAGTGTGCCAGTCAGCATTCTGTAGAGCATGACGCCCAGGCTCCACACGTCCACCTTGGGGCCATTGTACCACTGGCCAAGGTAGACCTCGGGGGCCCTGTATTCTGGGCGACAGCAGCACGTGCTCAGCGCCTCCAAGGGTCCCGTGCCAGCATTTTGGCCAGCAGGTCCTGGCACTGCTCCGTGAGGTAGTCGGGAAGCTGGAGGTACATGCCCAGGATGCACACCCTGATCGCCCCGAGGTGGGGCCCCCCCGAAGGGCAGTGTGCCAGTCAGCATTCTGTAGAGCATGACGCCCAGGCTCCACACGTCCACCTTGGGGCCATTGTACCACTGGCCAAGGTAGACCTCGGGGGCCCTGTATTCTGGGCGACAGCAGCACGTGCTCAGCGCCCGGTTGAAGCCCTGGACGCTGAGCCCAAAGTCCGCCAGCTTGACTTTTCCCTCTCGGGTCAGCAGAATGTTCTTGGGCCTCATATCCCAGTGCGCGATGCCTTGGGCATGGCAGTAGCTGAGGGCCGTGAGGATCTGCTGAAAGAGCGGGCGGGCCTCGCTCTCGTCCAGGCGCCCACACCTGCTCAGGAAGTCCTGCAGGTCTTCCCCCTGCACGTACTCCATGACGAGCTGCAGCTCAGGCCCGGTGTCCACCACCTGGAAGAGCTCCACGATGTTCGGGTGGTGAAGGGCTTTCATGCACCCCATCTCACGGGCCAGGAGGCGGAGGTCCGGCAGCTCGGACTTGCGGACACCCCTGATGAGCTCCTTCGAGCCCGTGAGCGCGTGCAGCGCCAGCGTCACCTTGGCGTGGGAGCCCCGCCCCAGCTCCCGCAGTGCCAGGTAGCTTTTCACTTCACGTCCCTGGGGCATAGCACCTATGCACTTACTACGCTGACTACCCTCACCAGCCCTGACTGTGCTCCCAGCCCTTGGCTACCTCCGCTGACAGCTGACTCTCCTACGATATTAACAAATGTACTATTAATCTAGTATTAATAATACTCAAAAAGTATTCACTAACCTCACTAAATACTAACAATGCTAACTCAACAAGCAATACTAACTTCACTAACCTTACTAGCAATACTAACTACGCTACAAATAAATGAAACTACACAACCAAAAAATGACAAATGAGATATAAATGTAAAAATATGATACAACAAACCATTTACAAACTAACTACTAAATTGAAGACTAAAACAGAACAACAAAAAGACCAATAGAATAAACAACAGAACAAACCACGATTAGAAACTAAAAACTGGGAAAAACAAACAAACAAACAAATCAAAATAAAAACTCAGAGAAACGACAAAGGGGAAGAAAGAACAAACAATGAAACAAGAACAGAAGGGAAAATGGGGGAGCCCCCTCAAAAAATAAAAATCACAAAACTAAATACTGAAGTAAAAAAATAAAGAAAAGAAAAAAGAAAAATAAAAGCCAATAACAAAACAATAAAGGAAAATAAAAAAAACAAAGAAATAAAAGGAAAAAGTAGGAAAAAAACTATATGCAAATGCAAAAAAAAAAATCAAGGAAAATAAGGAAAAAAACAAAAAAAGAAAAATAACATAACTAAAATAAATAGCCTAAACAAATAATTAAATAAATAAACCAATAAATAAACCAAAAGAAAACCAAATACCCCCAAACACGCTCTCACTCTGTCGGCGTCCGGAGTGCCCAGGTCACTGTCCAAAGCTTCCTGGCTCCTGAGGACACTGGCGCAGTCCGGGAGGGCCTGATGTAGGCGGTGCCGGTGCCATCACAATGGCTCTTTGTGGCGTCAGAGCCAGAGGCCACAGCCATTGGCAGAGGGAACCCCCAGCGGTTTCTCAGCCTTATCAAAGAAGCTCCCACTTAACGACAATCCTTGGAATGCCTGAGAGGCCCTTTCATTTGTCCTGAGCAATCCCGTCCTGGGTTTTGGCTTTTCCAGGCATCCCCATACTGGCCCTGCCTTGCGCAGATGCTTTACTGTCGCGCTCACACTGTGAAGAGAACAGCAAACAGGGGGCACAGGCGGTTGGGCGGGCGCTGGGGAGCTGTCCACAGCCTCTGCCTCGCCCTGCGAGGGCCCCACGTGGGGCGCAGACCTCTCCTGCCGTGCCCGCTGCTCCCCTCAGCAGTGGATTTCAGTCAGTCTGCCTGTTCTGTTCCCGTCTCTCTCTCTGGTGAATCCTCTCACCCTCCTGCGCATCTGGCCTGCACCCCGGTACTTGTATAAATAAAATAAATCTTTAAAAAATATTAAAAAAAAGGAGGCACACTCCCCGGTGGCGCAGCGGTTGAGCGCTGGGTTGCGAAGCTGCCCGCGACCTCTGCAGTGCCGGTTCGATCCCCTGCTGCTCCCCGGCCACCAGAGGAGGGTCCCACATGGCGCGCAGACCTCTCCTGCCGCCCGCTGCTCCCCTCAGCAGTGTACTTCGGTCCTTCTGCCTGCTCTGCTCCCTGCTCTGGCTCTGGTGAATTCTCTCACCCTCCCGCGCTTCTGACTGTACTCAGTGCATGCATAAACAAAACAAAACAAAACAAAAAAAAAAAAAAAAAAGGAGGCACAGTTACTAGTGTCGGAATGAACTAGTAAGGTTTAAATTCTAAAATTTTCAAGAGGTAATTTCAGGATGCTTTTTCAGCATGTCTTTCTTTTTGGGGGCTAAAGTTGTGTCATGGAGTCTAGTTTTGTAGAAAAATAACATTAAATAATACTATATACACAATAGTTCCTTTGAGAAGGACTATACTAACAAATCCAATAGGTCTTAACAATACCAATGTGCTTAAAAACTAAACAAAAATGTTAGGAAATTCAGAATACTTTGTTTTTTAGGTTGCTTTTAACACTTTAGCCAAAATAAAGTGATTTAATAGTGATAAATATCAGGAAGTATAAGTATCATTGTTTCAATTCTATATATATTACATATATCAATATGTGCACTTACAAATGTATTAATATCTGAGGAAGGAGATTTAGAGAGGTTAATTATTTTTTCCAAGGTTACCTATATGTGATATTCACTCAAAATAAACAATGACTAATTATTGAGAAACTACACTGTACTTTTGTAGAATTGATAGTGTTCTAGTGATCAAGATATAGAGAGAATGTTGTGATAAAACTGACTTTTCAGTGGCAGGTAAAAAAAGAAATATAAATAAGTCTTAAAATATCCAACGGAGAAATAACAAATGGTGATAGGATCTGTACAAAGGATCGAAAGAAACCAATTGAATTTTCAATACCATTTAGGATAACATCAAAATATGAAACCCTTAAGGATATTTTTAATAAAAATGTATGTATCTGTAAAGCTATGAAAACATTACTCTTTAATGGGAATTATAATACTTCAATAAATGACAATATGAACTCTACTTATAGACCAGGATGCATACAGCAAAGTTTGGGAGAAAGCACAATTGCAGAGGGGAGCACAGAGAGGCAGAAATGACTGAATCACTCTTCAGTAAGAAACAGGAGGTCAGTGTTTCATGTGGACAAAGGAGACGGAATTGTGAGATAAGGTCAAAGGTATTCACAGAAACTGGTCACTCAGAACTTCCTAATTCAGGGTGATGGCCTGACTTTCATGCTAATTGTGAAAATGTAGAGAGGTGTTAGAGAGTGGAGTGAATTGAATAATTTGTGTTTGAGAAAAATCTCTTTGCATTGGGGAAACTAGATTGTAGGAGAACAAGAATGCAACAGGGAAAACAACCGAGAAACTTTCAGTAGACAAAGAGAGAGGAGTTGGTCAGAGTGGTACGTTGCTTAGGATGTTAGCTAATAGGGCTGATTTGGATGGGTATAGAAAGTGAGGGAAAGACAGAAATTAAAGATGCTGCCAAACTTTCTATCCTGAGCAACTTGGTAGATGTAATTGCTATTTGCTTTTTATTTTTTAAAGATTTATTTATTTATTTATACAAGGCCTGGGTACAGTCAGTAGTGCGGGAGTGTGAAAGAATTCACCAGAGCCAGAGCAGAGAACAGAATAGGCAGAGTGACGAAATACACTAGTGAGGGGAGCAGTGGGCATGACAGGAGAGGTCTGTCACGCCATGTGGGACCCTCGCCGGTGGCCAGGGATTGAACTGGTGCTGCAGAGGCTGCGGGCAGCTTCGCAGCCTAGCACTCAATTGCTGCGCCACCAGAGGAGGCCCATGCTTTTTTTTTTTTTTTAAGTTTTATTTTTATTTACTGAATTCAGAGAACAAAGAGTAGAGGTTTGGGTAGATAGAACATTGGTATAGTTAAAGAGGTTAGATTCCATTTTCTTTTATAAGAAATCACACCACTCTATCTAACAAAGTTTATTGATATATAATGTTGTGGGGAAGAATCAAGGTGTAGGCCCTGTTGCAGGGGTGAAAGAATTCACCAGAGACAGATGGGAACAGGCCAGGTGAATTTATTGAAATACTCTGCTAAAAGAAGCAGAGGGCGAAACAGGAGGGATGTACTGCTCAGAGTTTGGGTCCCAAGTCTTTATACTTTAGAACCATTGACTGGTTAGGGTGACTAGTCTTGGGTGTGTCCTGACTGATGATCTGAATCAGCATAGAAGATCATCAGTTCTGGGCCTCACCAGCTTAAGGTACATGTTTCCATGGCAGTCCCATCCATACTCCCTTTATCATCCCAGCCTACCAAACTTGCCTGCTGGTAAGGAGTGGGGGCTTGGTTTTCAAATTCTTAATGATACCTTGACAGACCAGAGGTGCAGGGGTGAAAAATTTCACCAGAGGCAGACTGGAGAACAGAAAGGCACATTTGTTCAAATACACTGCTCAGAGAAGCAGCTGGGGAGACAGGAAAGATCTGCAAGTGAAGAAAGATTTGGGGCTCATTTTATAACTGGTTTTTGTCAGTTTTGCTTTGGAGAGTTAGTTTTGGGCTGATTAGTGCAGGGGTGTCTGATAATCCTGGGGGGTTGATCATTAACACAGAATGTGTCCTGGCCTTGCCTCCACATTCCTGGTCAAAGGGATCCATCCTACGGTTTGGTACCCAAAGCAGCCTTATCAGTTCTCTCTGTGTTCAAGCCTCCCATACCTTCCTGCTAGGCAAGGGGTAGGGGCTTAATTTTAACCTTATTTAAGGCTACCCCACCAGATACCATTTGGTTTCTGTTTTCCTGCCACAGTGGATACTTTCCTATATGCGATTTACATTCCCTCTTCCTGGTCTTCACCCGTCTGCATCCATTAAATTCGGAAGTCTCTACTGACAGAAACAATTCAAAGCATGTACTTTATGACTTAACACTCTTATATCAATAAGTGTCACATAAATTACCAAAAAGGGAAGCCCAAATCCCCAGAAGCTAAACACGGAAGCAATTCTACATTTTCTTAAGAGAGAATTTCTGATAATTAAGTTGTAAGTTATGGTACAATCAAAAGAGCAAAAGGGGGTTGAATAGGGTTGCTTTATTTTTCTATTGCTCATTCCCTGACAAAACCATGTTTAATTACCAAATATTAAAACATGTGCCCATCAAATCAGAAAAAATAGTATAAAATCTGGAAAAAGGAAAGAAAATACTGTGATTTCCAGAGAAAGGATTATGTTGTCACTCCTGCAGTATACATCTGGCCCAACACGGGTATCAGGGTATCATTTCATAAGGTTAAAAACTAAGCTCTCACTCTTACCCCATACGCATGTTTGAGAGACTTGAGCAGAGAAGGGCATCAATAAGGCTGCCACGGGAACTAGGCCACTAGACTGACTACCATGGCAGATAAACCAGCCCAGCTCCAGGAATGCAGAGGCAGGGACTGCACATGTGTCTGTGTCAAAGGTCTGCACTCAAGAGCAGACATCCCAGCAGATAACCCATGCAAATTGGCTCCCCAAGTAAGAAACCCTATGTAACCCTAGTGTAAAAATCTCAAATCCTTCACACACAGGTGTATAGCTCCCTCTTGCCCCCTGTTCCCTTGCAGGGTATTTCAATAAATCCTCCTTTTCTGTTCTCTACCCCATCTCTGCTGCACTCTTACACCCCCATAGCTCCCACTTCCCCCAGCTATGGTTCCATCACAAAGACTGCTTAATAATGTTTGTTCAACTTAACTGACTATCCAATCATCGTTATATCACTGACCCTGAATTATTATTATTTCTGATATAAATGTTATTAACAGCATTAGCAAGCTAATATTGATTGGGCATTAAAGATAAATTCACTGATTTTCAAACTCTAAAAAGTTCCCTTATTTTCTGTAGATTCAGAGAGCTGATAAGGGCAGAAGTACACAGGCTCAGATCTTTCTTCACCCTCCCTATGCCAGAAAAGCTGCGCTTGAATGTTTACAAATCATGACTGTAGAACAAGGATTGACAAATTTGTCTCTCATCAAGGAATAAATATTTCAAACTTTATTTACCATATATTGTAGTTTCTATTGCAACTACTAAAATCTGCACTACAGCAAGGAGATAGCCAAGGGCAATTGGCAAATGAATGTGGCTGGTTTTTCATTGTATTTACAAGGTTGAACTTAGCCTGAGGGTGTCATTTCCTTGTTCTAAGGAAATCATTTCCCTTTTCTCCACAATTCTATGTCTTTAGGTTTGCTCCATGAATTTTGAAGTGCATGGAATTTAGGATGACTTAGGAAATTTGCATCAAAATGTGGGTCTTTGAGCAACCCTCATCCATCTTGTAGATTCTGACTCCCATGTATTATTGCAAACACTGTAAAGAATACACAGCAATTAGAATAAATGTATTCTGAAATTAAGACCTTTAAATGTCCCTTCATATGCCATCAGTTGATTCCATTGTTTTTAAAAATTAACTGCTGAGGGAGAAAAATTTAAAAAAGGAAAAGTATGAGTATTGCGTATAAGAGAGCAAGTGAAAATATCTCAGAATAGCTTTTACTTTTTTACATATATATAAAAATGGAGTTTCGGAATTATCACAAATTTCATGAAATCTAATAAACATCTTTGTGTTTCACTTCATTTTCTTTTAATTTTTACTGAAGTTCCACTGGTTTGTACTATTATATAGCGATAGGTTTTGGTGTACATTAAAAATTAACATTTGAATAAACAGTTTCTATTCTTCACCATATAAGAACTCTTTTACCCAAATTCCTCAGCCCCTTTTCCTATTTCCCTCTGGTAGCAAATATTTGGTTTTTACAGACTAAGATGTTGTTTTTGGTTTGTTTTGTTTGTTCATTTGTTTTGTTTCTTTATCATCTATATAGGAGTGAAATTGTAACAGGGTGGTCCCCAGGAAAGGGGGAGGTTCCAGGTTCCCACCCCATCCAAGGGAGGGTGGAGCTGAGCAGGGAGAGAAGAAGCTGCAAAGGAGACTGAGGAAGGAAGGAAGCAGGATGGAGCCAGGAGGAGACCCGTAGGAGGCACGTGGAGCCAAGAGATGCGTGAAGAAACTGTGCTTGCCTTTTGGTCGTGGACTGGGTGACACAGATGTGGGCGAGTGACCCGTGGGGAGGTGACAATGGTGGTTTTTGTCTTGCTTTTGATTTTGCTCTTTTCCTTCCAGACTTGTCTGGTGGCTTCTGATCCATTTCTGTGGGTCCCCACTGGAAGATGCCTTAGACCTGTGGCAGGCTTTGGGGCCTTATTCTGGATCAATCCCCCCTTTTTTTTTTTTAAAGATTTATTTATTTATTTATACAAGCACTGGGTACAGTCAGAAGTGCAGAAGGGTGAGAGAATTCACCAGAGCCAGAGCGGGGAGCAGAGCAGGCAGAAGGCAGAAGGACCGAAGTACACTGCTGAGGGGAGCAGCAGGCGGCAGGAGAGGTCTGCGCGCCATGTGGGACCCTCCGGTGGCCGGGGAGCAGCCTGGGATCGAACAGGCACTGCAGAGGCTGCGGGCAGCTTTGCATCCCAGTGCTCAACCGCTGCGCCACCGGGGAGGCCCTGGACCAGGGATTGCCCTTTTGGATGGACTTTTACCCATGAGGGGACAGGTAACTTTGGGTACTTTATTTAGAAACTATAGAGACACAGTGTGGGGTGGGGAGGGCAGGGAGAGGAAGGACTAGAGTCAAAATAAAGGGGGGGGGTGCAATTGTATTGGGGATATAACCAAAATGAAAATGCATACATTGTGCAAAGATGAAAAATGATGTAAGAATTATATAAAATAAAATATTAAAAAAAAAGAAACTGTAGTCTTGGCCTTTCCTGTATTGTTTCCTAATTGTGTTGAAGTTCCTTCCCAGTAAAGTTTCATATGTTTTGTGCTGATGCGGTGGATGGCAGAACCTATTTAGAGCAGGCAGGTTTGTGGTGTCTGGGCTGCCCCTCCTCTCCCTGCCCTGTAACAAAATCATACGGTGCTTTTATTATCCCTCTGACTTATTTTATATAGCAAAATGTATATATTCTAAGTCAATCCATGTTGTTGCAAACGGCAGGATTTCATCTTCTTTATAGCTGAGTAGTCTCCCACTGTATACATACATCACATTTTTTTTTATTTTATTTTATCATCTATCAGTGGGCTCTGAGTTTGTTTTTCAGTCCTGAGTGTTGTGAATAATGTTATGATGAACATGGTGTTCCATATATCTCTGAATTTAAGTTTGTATATTTTTGTGATAAAGCTTGACAACTAAAGAGAAGTCAGCTAGGTGGGTCATGTGATATTTCTATTCTTAATTTTGTTGAGGAATTGCCACACTATTTCCATGATTGCAACAATTTAAATTTGTAACAATAATCTACAAAGATTTTTTTCTCTCCACAACTTTACCATCACTTGTTTCTTGTCTATTTTGATAATAACCATCTTAACAGATAGGAGATGATCGCTCATTTTGCTTCTGATTTGCTTTCTGAATAGGAGAGGAGGAACACATGTTCATGGGCCTGCTGGCTATCTTTATCTCCTGTGGACAAGTCGCTCTTCACCATCTCTGTCCACTTTTTAATGGAGATATTTTTTCTTTCGGTGACGAGTTTAATGAGTTCTTTATAAAATTTCTATATTAAGCCTTTGTCTAACATATGTAAGTATTTTCTCCAAATCATTAGCTTTTTTAATGGTAGTTTCTTTCACTCTATAGAAACTTTTTAGTTTAATATTGTCCCATTTGTTTATATTTGTTTTTGTTTCCTTTGCCAATGTAATCTGATTGACAAAAGTCATCTCTAAGGCTAATTAAGGAACTCAGTCATTTTTTGTTTTTCTGTGTATTTTGTGATTTCAGAACTTATATCCATGTCTTTACTCCACTGTTGGTGGAAATGTAGACTCTTTCCCTTCCTAGAAAAATAGTATAGATATTTCTGAAAATTCCAAAAATAGTTCTACCTTATGATCCAGCAATCCCATTCTTAGATAGATATCTGAAGTATACAAAAACACTAATATGAAGGGATATGTGCACTCCTGTGTTCATTGTAATAGTATTTTAAATACCAAAGTGATGGAAGCAACCTAAGGGTCCAACAACAGATGAGTTGGTTATGAAGATATGGCGCACAACACACAAATACTACTCAGCTACTAAAAAACCCCATTGGATTAAATCTTGCTATTTGCAATAATATCGATGGTACCGGAAAAGACTATGACTCACAGAATTAGTTTAGAAGAAAGGTAATACCAGGGAGAGTAAACAGTTTGTCCACAGATACAAAACTATAGCCTAACTTGAAAATAAAACAAAAATCTCTTACTTAGAGAGACCAATTTTCCATCAACTACTTAAAAATTTATGGGCACAGAATGACCTACATCTATGTCAAACATAGTGTTTTTCATTAGACTGTTATTTCATTGCAATCTGGTTCAGTATGCAAAATTGTAACATAAAAAGGTAATGACGAGCTATTTATTGAAAGAGTTGGATAAAAGGGACCTGAAAAGTATTATCCTTCAGGGCTACCAGGTGAAACCCTGCCTTTTGTTATTTTCCATTTTGTTATAATTAGATTGAAAGGTTAAATATTTTCATATTGGTTTTAACTTTGACATTTACTAAAAAGACTCTTTTGAATTTCAGAGTCACTTAAAAACCAGAAAAGCTGTTCATATAAACCATGTAGTATATATTCCTTACACATGCCTGCAAATTAATTTAAATCTAAAAATTGCCTGTTACATGATTCATTGATCAGTAAAGACACATTAATTTTATATTAAATTCTATATGGCCAATACTGCAGTGAGAAATTATTGGGAAAGGGGCCTCACTGGTGGCTCAGGGAGTCTCAGCTCTGTCACTGCTATGGCCCGAGTTCAATTCCCCATGAGGGAGCTAAGCCACATAGGGTGCAGCAGCCTTCTCCTGTCATGCCTGCTTCTCCCATTAGCAGTGTATTTCAGTACATCTGCCTTTTCTGCTCCCCACTCTCTCTGGTGAATCCTCTCAACCACTGCACCTCTGGTCCACACCCCTGTTCTTCTATGCTTAAAAAAATACATTGGAAAAAGGTGGCAGTCTTTGTTTGGAAAGTCTGCAAAGCAGATCAAGGAGAAGAGTTTAATGAGAAACTATTTGAGAATAGTATGGAGCAATGTGATGAAGGGATAAACATGGTAACTCAAACTAAAGCATAAACTAATTGAAGTATAAACATTTTGAGAATAAATCAATCAGCTAATTCTGTGACATTACATTCATTTATCAACTCTTAATCAACTTGCTTCAGTGTACTTCTGCTACCTTGTCTAGTCCACAAATCACTATACAACAGAATACAACTTAAATAAATGAAGGGAAACTCCATTATGGAAGTTTGAGGATGGCTCACAGCTAGTCCATGAAAACACAGTTTGGGGAACCTCACCTCAGGAAACCACAGGAAACAGGTCTTGGGCCCAAGGTCTCTATGAGGGTGATGCCACAATATGTCCCCGCTGGGGCAGAGAAGTGTGCATGCATGAGCCAGAAATCCATGGTCCCCCCTGGAGCCCGGGGCCCAGGCTAGTTATATAGACTTATGACACAGGACTCAGGCCCTATTCCAAAGTGTGCTAGGGATCAAACCCATGGCAATACAACTCTGTGTTTCCATTACATTGTGAGTGCGCCTGCATCTGGAAATAATCTCCTCTTTTCGCCACCATAGAGGACACTTGATTTTCCTAGGGCTACAAGACTTAAGGAGTGATGTATTACTATCTCATCTATTTCTTTCTCTACCACTGTTCCCTATTGGAATGGCATTAAAATTAGCCAAATCAGACTGGGAAGGAAAGGAAACAATGAAATAACTGCAGGGGACATAATTTGAGGAACATTTTCGAGGACATAATTTGAGGAAATTCAAGGATTTTCTTTATTATTGATGCAGATGTTGGCTATATAGATCAACTGAGGAGCAAATGGAATTAGAAATTTCCTCCATATCTGAGGATTGGAAAGCTGATAGTATACTAGAGACAATGATTCAACTAAGAGGCCCACATAGTAAGACCTCCGTAATGGATCATGACTTTTAGCAGTTATGTAAGCAAAATACCCAAAAGCAATAATTAATATATATGTGAGTGTGTTACACTAATTTATAACACTGTATAAATTTTTGGAGTGCAGATTCACACCTATTAAAATGTGTAATTCCACACCACACACACCAACAGAGTGGTAAAGATCCTCCACTAACAGGCTTCTCCTAACACACCCACCTTTTCCAGGGGCAGCTCCTCCTGCCAATTGTGTTTGTGTAAGCATCATCTTCTTTCCTTTTGTGTGTGTCTGTGTGTGTGTGTGTGCCCACACGCCACTGAAAGGGGGACTCTGGTGAAGCTTTTCTTAGAGGTGACCCAAGAACCCCCATCTGTGACCCCACCACCTCTCCCAAACATCACCAGTGTCAACGTTATAAAAACAAGGAAAGTCTGAGAAACTGTCATCCAGGCAAACTGGATGGGATTATTGAGCATAAATTGACATTAGCAAAAACAAATTAAAGTATGGCGTTTAGTTATTATGCAACATTGCTGCATTAGTTGTAAAAAAAAAAAAATCTGTACTCATGTAGGATGTTAACAAAATGGAAATGGTGTGGGATAAACAAGACCTGTACTGCCTTTGCAACTTTTCTGTAAATCCAACAGTATTCTTTAAATGTTATTTTTTAAAATACTCTCAATATTTAATAGGTTATAGAAGGAAATTTTTTTTTCTTTTCCAGTTTTCCCAGGTATCACCGTCCAGGGACTGGAGAGAGCGGTTCTGGGAGAAAAGCTGGAAACCTCACACCCAGGGCAGGCTCCGGAGTCTCCTCTCCTCTGAGCCCTGCTGCTCTGACTCCTCACAGAGCATCTCACCCCAGGACGCCGCCCTCCAGGACCCCCAACTCTGCCCACCTCAGCCCCGGCCCCGTCCTGGCGGCTCCACCAGAATCCGGAGCAGCGCGGCAGCGCCCCGGTGTGGCCACAGGGCTGAGCACAGGAGCCAGAGCCGCCCTTTCTCCTGCTCAGCCAGGCCCTCCACAGGCTCCCTGGGCCCCCAGCGGCAGGACAGGGATCTGCACACAAGGGGGCGCCCAAGTCTGTGTCAGGTCAGAAGTCCTCCAATTTTCTTAGTCCTTGGACAAAGGACAAAAGCAGGTTTCCAGGTCATAACAGCTGATTCCCAGAATATGGTCTGATCCGCCAAATATAGAGGTTCCTTCAGTCTCGGATGGATCCTTGGACTCCAGAGTCTCTGTACTTTGTTTCTGCTTCTGCTTCCAGGGGTGAAAGCGCCTCCTCCTGGGAATTAACATTCAATTCTACCCAGGAGCCCAGGTCCTCGCCCAGGAAACGGACAAGGTTCCAGGAAAACGCCAAGACCCGTGGGCCAACCACCCATCCACGTTTTGCAGCAGGGGGGAGCAGGAGTGATCAGAGCCGGGGAGAGACCCGGGGAGCTGGTGGTGGTATGTGGTGGATCATTGGTGGAAGGGCTGCACCTAAGAGGAACAATAACTATAGAAAGATGACCCACGCTGTAAGAAAATAAATAAATATACATCTTTTAAAAATTTAACATTCCTGAATGAGGGGAGGGCTGAGGAGAGCCCCCAGGGCATGGCTAGGAAGATGGGGAGGCTTCTGGAAATGGAGCAGAGGATGAAAATGGGGACTAGAGGATGGGCCCAAAAGGAGTGGTGGGGGAACCAGAGAGGATGGGGCCAGGAAGGCGCAGCATCGGGACACTGTGGGGGGGAATGTCTGTGTGGGTGATGTGGGCTCTGGCTGGGGCTGGGAGAGTCTCTGTCTCCCCTGGTGGGACTTCAGAGGGGTTGGCTCTGTAAGTAACCAGTAAGTTACATAAGTTCTGGGTCTTTCCTGTCCATGCAGGGCTGGTGTGATGCAAACACGCACACCCTGGCTGATGAAGGAGAGAGATGAGGAGAGGACAGATGTTTAGGAGGCCTCCATTTCCTGAGCTACAACATCCTCCCCAACTCCCCAGTGCTGGGGTGGCAAGGAGATTCCTGGAATCAAGAAGAGGTGATTCAGGGAATCAAGAGGAGAAAGGCCTGTGCTGCCCTGGAGGGGCCAGCCCTAGGGGCTGATTCTGGGGCTCCAGAACCCCACTCCCTGCAGGCGGCTCAGAGTCAGCCCTGAACACAGCTCCAGGCTGCTGACAGCCCCTCCATGCCGTGACCCTGCAGACACCGCTCTGGGTATAGTATAAAGAAAACAAAACAGCAAAATTAAATGGGAATCTAAAAACAGTAGAGCTCATTTTTTTAAAATCACATATTTTGAAGGACACTTCAGAGGACGTGGAATCCTTGTCTGACAGCTCATTGCTATCAGGACCTTGACCGTCAAGTGAACTACTCTGGCCTCCATTGTTTCTTGTGAGAAAACAAACACTGAGCACTTTATCACCTGAATATTTTACTGGTTTGTACCAAATCACTTCCTACTTTGCACCTAAAACAAAGATCTGGCGTCTCCACAGTCTCTGAGGGGCAGGCGGCAGGAGGGGCTTCAGCTCTGGGTCCCACAAGACTGCGATTGGGACGAGATGTTGGTGGATCTGAATGGCCGTGATCAGCGTGGAAGGACCTGCCTCAGAGCTCATGCATGTGGCTCCTGGAGAAAACCATCAGGTCCTTGTCCTGTGGGCATCCCCTTAGCTGAGGGTCCACCGTGTGCAGGGAGTCACCCCAGAGAGGGACCAGGAGGGGAGCCCGGGCGGGAAGTCTCAGCCCCTGTGAGCTTGACTCTGTGACGAGGCACATCCCTTCTGCTTCATTCTCCTCATGAGAAAGAGCCAGCAAGTCAGACACACTCACGGGGGGGAACTGTCTCCCCTCCTGTGTATCACAGAATTGGTGGAAAATTGAAAACCAACACAGTAGACCTTCTGGACACTCATTATTTCCATTCTGTCCACATGAAAAATAAGCTGCCTCCCACCCAAGGCCCCTAAAAGTCTCTCCCATCACAGAAGCAGTGTGACATCAGCATCTCCAGGACCATGCAGAGGAGGCGCCTTGAGAGCATCTGTGCAGTGAAACCATCTGTGCTCAGCTCCTCGTGGGCTGAGGCAATTACCTGCCCAACAAGCCCTCGATGAGGATACTGTGGAGGACAGGCACAGGGCAACTTGTAGACCCATTTTGCTATGTTTTTAAAGCAAATTTATTGAGACATAACTTTTTTTTTTTTTAAAGATTTATTTATTTACTTATACAAGCACTGGGTACAGTCAGAAGTGCGGGAGGGTGAGAGAATTCACCAGAGCCAGAGCAGGGAGCAGAACAGGCAGACTGATGAAGTACACTGCTGAAGGGAGCAGTGGGCAGCAGGAGAGGTCTGTGTGCCATGTGGGACATTCACCTGGTGTACGGGCATCAAACTGGTGCTGCAGAGGCTGCAGGCAGCTTCGCAACCCAGTGCTCAACCGCTGCACCACCGGGGAGGCCCTATTCAGATATAACTTTTGACCATTGAGTAATTTCTTGAAGACTCACCTGTCATGTCCATTTGGTAAGTGCAAAGCAGAGCAATCATCCCATATTCTACATTGTGAACATCTCCATCACCACAACAACCTTGTTTCCTGGGCCTGGGCCCATGGGCACCACCCCCACCTTCCCCTCCTCAGCCCTGGGCAGCTGGAGCCCACTCTCTGCCTCTGGGGATGGTCTTTGGAACTTCTCTCTAAACACATCCCAGGCGACTCTGCTGACACAGGCCTGCAATGGACATTTGGGGTACCCTAACCCAATGCATGCTGGTGCCCAGGAACATACTCCACAGGTTTTTAAGGTCACAGAGAAACACATGACCCTACCCAGGAGGCCCTGCAGCCTGGGGTGTGTGAGGAGAGAAGGGCTGCAGTAGCTGCCTCAAAGGGGGCCAAGGGCAAAGCCAGGGAGTTTCCTTCCTCAGCAGGAAGGTGACATGGGAGCTGGGTCTTGAAAGCCAGATGTGGGCACAGGAACAGAAGTGGCTCAGGGAGCTGATGAAAGGCCCACTACATTACCTCAGCAGTTACTTTCTCCATGTGATCTTGGAGATCCCTCCCCAGCACTCTGTGAATTGGGAAGTGATACTGTACTGACACCCCTCCCCCACACTCTCTCAGAAACAAGGATATGGAGACTGAGGGGTTATGGCAGTGCCCAGGTCAGAACCCCAGCCACCTGGCTAATGTCTGGGCCTCTGGACTGACACCATCCTGCAAACTGACCAGAGGACCAAGGAGGCAGTGACCCTGGAGCCCTCACCACCCGCTCCAGATACCACACATTTCTTGGCTGGATTTGACTAAAGACAAAAGCACAGTAGTAAGTCATCATGTCATCACCCTTTATGGAAATGAATTGAACTCACCAAAGAGAAAGACACAGAGTGACTGGTTGTACCAAAAAACAAAACCCAACTTTATGCTGCCTCCAGGAGACAGGATCAAAACAGCCCCACTGCGGGAGACAGGTATAGGCCAGGATGCTTCAGGAGCTGCCCAGTGTGGGCAGTTCACACCCCCACTGCTGGAGAAGCCAAGACAGGGGGAGGATCCTGCAGGCATGATTGTATTTTTTTTTTTAGATACTCTTCTTTTTTTATTTTTTAACTCCACTTTTCACTTGTAAACACTATTTGCTTTCCCCACCCCCTCAGGTGTAGTCCCCATAGAGTTTCCTTCTCCAAGGCACCCGTGTACCATCACCTCAGTCCCCTATCTCCTCCCTCCCTCCCTCTGGTCCTCTGCACACTGGGGATCAGAGAGAAACTGAGACAGGGACACAGAGGAATGGGGCAGGGACAGAGAAGCCGAGAGGGTCAGGGACACACAGAGAGAGTGAGATGAGGACAGACCAAGAGGGGGAGAGAGAAAATCAGAGGGACATACAGAAAGAGAAAGGGAGAGTCAGTCAGTGAGGACAGGGAAGGAGATAGAAGAGGCCTCACTGGCATCAGTCACTGTTGGAGTGGACACCCCATGCCTTGGGCGGCCTCGTCCCAATCAGAACCCAGGCCCAAGTTGATACAACCTCCAGGCAGGTGGGCAGGTGTGTGAGCAGGGAGGGGGCCCTGAGAAGTCTGTGGCGGGCACATGTGCACTGTCCGTGGCCCTGGCACCTTGACTGGGCCCGCAAGGCCCTGTAGGGCACGGACAGAGAGGAGCAGGACTGACAGGCACACTGGGTGGGAGAACAGACACACCGGGTGGGAGATGTCTCAGCCCCCAGCAGGGCTGGCCAGGCCTGGGTGAGGCGTGTGCAGGTGCCCTCCCCCGGGTGGGACCCTCCTAGTGCTGTGAGCCTGACACCAGCCTCCCCTCCAAGGGCAGCAGAGAGGAGTGGCCCACTCCCCAGGACCACCCCAGGGAGAGGCTCCGCACTCTGGAGCTCCTCTGGGCCCATGGGAGATGGGAGCCTGGAGTTGCCGATGCTGCAGGGCCTGCTCCCTGGCAGGGAGGATGAGCTAGGTCAGCAGCCAGAGACCTGGGTCCCCAGGTTGTCCCTGGCTGCATGGCGCCATCCAAGGTCTCTGGGAGACTGTGCTGCTGTCAGTGTTGTGAGATGAGCCTGGCATGGAGGGCCAACAGGAAGTGGCCCAGGCAGCCATGTGGCAAGGGTGGGGGGTGGGGGGTGGGGTGGGGGGCATCTGTCTGAGCAGGAAGTCCAGGGAAGGGGACTCAGGAAGTGACATCACCTCCGTGAGATGACAGGGCACACATCACCTTGGAACACTGGTCCCCAGGCAGTTGGTTCTGAACCAAACCTAACCCAGCTCACTTGCCTGCTGGGCCTGGACCCGGCCCCACGTTTTCTTGCTGTTTGCCCAGGTCTCCCCGCAGTAGACCCAAAAAAGGTCCCGTAACTCGTGTCACACTCTGCTGAAAGGCATGAGGAGCCTGTGCGTACGTCACAGGCCAGCACCAGCACTGCCCCTGAGGTAACTAGGGGGGCCCTGGGGACAGGTCAGGCCATGCCAGGGCTCTGATGCCCCCACCCCTCCCTTCCCCCTGTGAGTGTGAGTGTGCGTGCAGTGACAGTGAGCGTGTGCATGCTCAAGGAAGGAGGGTCTGGCCCACCCAGGAGTCTGGTCATGTCTACACCAGAACCAGCCTGGCTGGTGGTGGGACCCAGAGAGTCATGGCTGCTCCCTCTTGCCCCAGCTGGTTGCCACCCAGCAGGTGTGTCTGTTTACTCCCAGGAGGTCTTCTGTGTCCAGGAAGGTGAAGAGATCCAGAGAGTGCAATTCCCTGACTGTCCTCCCACAGCCCAGTGTGGGATCTGTCCCAGCACAGAGCCCAGGTTGAAGTTGGGGCACTTTGAGATTGGGGCACATGTCCAAAGGAACTGGCTGGAGTACATGATGCCCCTGGAGTAGCTGTCCGAGGGTGAGTGGCCCAGGCTGGTGCATGGACCCGACTGGGCGGGGTAGGGTCAGGTGCCCCTTGGAGGAGACCACACGGGCTAGATTTGGATCATGAGCAATATGACCTGGCATCTGCAGCTGCCGAATTTGAGGAACAGAATCCCAAGGCCCCCCTCTTTTAGGCTGGTCTCTGCTCAGGGCTCTAGCATGTGGTCTGTTTGAAAAGGCAAGTGGCAATCTGGCGTGTGGCTGATGTCCTGTCCTCTTGCATCTCTAGCGCCTTCTCAAGGAGCACAGCCGGACTCCCCTGCAGTCCATGGGACAGGCCAGAGCCCAGCCAAGTTGCTGATTGGAGAGAAGCAGACACCAGGGGTGTCTCTGCTTGTGCTGCAGGATCCCTGCAGGGGCTGGATCCCCAGGCAGGGCTGCTGTTGCCTTCGCACCCTCACATGAACCTGCAGGATGTTGGCCAGAAGTGGCTTCCTCCCAGAGGTGGGGTTTGAGCTCAGGACGCTCTTGCATAGGCTGCATTCTCCTGGCCAGGGCCTGGCTGTCCCAGCGGGGGTGGAGTGAGCTCAGCACTGTCCCCATGGGGTGCAGCATCCTGGTCATTGTCTGGTTCCTCCTGCAGCACTCCTCTTATCTCAAAATCCTCAAAGAAGTCTTCGGGATCCTGCTCCAGTCTTGGCTTCCCCAGAAGGGGCGGGTGGGTGTGAACTGCCCACATGGGGCAGCTCCTGAAGCACCCTGGCCTCTACCTGTCTCCCGCGGTGGGGCTGGTGTAAACAGACCACTGCCAGCATGCTCTGCTGGGGCCTGGCCATAGCTCACCTATTGTAAATAGTGCTGCAATAAAAACAGAGGGTGCAGGTACCCTTTTGAATTAATGTTTCTGGTTCTGGTTGAATTAATGTTTCTGGCTCCCCGCAAACATGTGGTGTGTGCTTATGCCCAGCAGGTTGTCGCACAGGTTGCAGGTCCTGGCCTGGTTTCCCCAGCAGGGCTGGTATTAGCTCAGCAGCCTGGGGACATCCTGCTGGAATCTGGGGAGTTTCAGGCTGACTATGTAGGGGTTTAGTGAGCTCAGAGTGCCCAGGAAAACCTATAGTACCCTGGGCATTGTCTGTCTGACCCAGCAGGCCTGCTGGGCTCTCCTGTTGCTCTGGAACAACATATTCAGAGGGTGCTCACCTGATGCCATTCCTCCAGGGTCCCATCCTCTGACCCCTGTCCTGCCTGCCCACCTCTGGTGCAGACTAAGCACCGCTGACCTCAAACCTCTCCTCACCCACCTCTCTAGCCACATATCCTCATTTAACTTCTACTACCCCTCCACCCACAGACACCTGGCCCTCCTCCTGTAGTTCAAAATCTTTGATTCCTAATTGATTTCAAGTTGTTTTCATTTTATTTCCTCCAGGGTTTCTTGTTCATTATAGACATACTAATAAAGTTTGTTTTGTATCACCCAAATTTTTTCACTCCTTTTGCATCCAGTTCTGTCATATTGCTGGCCTCCTTCTCACTATGGCCTTGCAGAAGATCTACAACCAGTGTAAACCCTTTAGCCAAACCACTCACTGCCCAGGCCCCTCAGGCCCTGATTCCTTCACATGTCTGCTGCCTCTGTTCTGAATTCTACCTGGGCGTTTTACAGAGAAGGAATCAAATAAGTGGTGACCTGGGATCTTCCCAAGTACACAATAGAGGTAGTACACATGGTAGGTATAATGCAAATTTGGTTTGTTGGCCTCCCTGGTGTCCTAGGGGTGAAGTCTCAGCGCTGTCACCACTGAGGCCTGAATCTAGCCCAGCTCTGACCCTCCTAGGGCTCAGCAGACTTCTCCTATCTCACCAGATGCTCCCCTTAACAGTGTATTTCAGTAAATCTACCTGTTCTGCTTCCCACTCTGTCTCCGCTGAATCCTCTTATCCCTATGCTTCAAGCCTACACTCTAGTTCTTCTATGCAGAAAGAAAAAAAATTGGGTATATCGAATTTTAGTTAAACAGTAGGGTTTTGTAAATGAGCAATATCTATCAAATCAGCCATATGCCATTACATAAGTATAATCAAGAAATCATTATTAATGTATATATCAGTCCATGTTATGACTTCTATTTGTAAGAACATATGTTTTAGGGAGAAGATATTAAGATGAGAGATGTAATGGGATATCCAGGTATACAATTTCATTAACTAGCCTCACCCAGGAACGCCCAATGAGACAGTGAGGAGTGGCAAGAGTTGCAGGCAGTGCCCTGATGACTTAATTTGAATGGTGGCAATGTTGACCCTCCCTCCATTACGGCTACAAAATAGACTCCTGGCAGTGGTTTGTGACTTTCTGAATGATTCAGTGCTGAGAAGGAGCAAGATGAGAAGATGAATGTCAAAGGAAGTTAAGAAATGAGGCATTTTTGTCCATGGGAGTGGACACAGGGTGTAAGGCCTTTGTGCCTCATGTTAGTTCTCACCTCAGAGAGCACCTACCACAGATAATGTCCCCTTTGTGTGCATAACACAGCCTCTCTCGTTGGTCACCCCAGGGCTTATTCAACAGTCCCTGAAAGTCATAGAAATCGAGATCAAGGGCGATTTGATCATACCTGAGTACAGTAGCATGAGTTTTTTCTCATCATGGGAGATTCATCAGTCACTGTCACTCATGAATGCCCAGATTTCCAGTCAAAGAAATCACAGCCAAGCTCTTGCTGTGATAACATCACTTAAGTAGACCAGACAGCTACATAGTAACAGGTGGATTTCTTCACCCTGTTTACCCTGTTATGGAGAGTGATTTATTCTCAAGAACCGACATCCATTCTGGATGTAAGATTCCCTTCCCTGACTGCCAGCATCTCCATTCAAGAGCCAACAGATTGCCTGATTCACCAGCATAGAGCCTATATAACATTGCCTCTGATAAGGGGCACATTCTATGGTGAAATAAGTATGACATTGGCAGCATGTCTGCAGGAATCACTGATTCTACCATACAGCATGTCACCTGGAAGTTGACAGCATAATTGAAGGATGAGAGACATTAAAAACTTTTAACATTTTATCTTGGGCAAAACATTCTGAGATGGTGGAAGGCAGATTTCAACATGTGTTATACACATTGAAGTAATGGCCAATATATAATCTGTGTTCCAATATCTAGAAAGCATGGATCCTGCAACTAAGAGGTGAAGAAGGATCAGCCACTCTCACCATTACTCCTAATGAATTTATACTTCTCACCTCACACCTTTCACCCTATTAGATTAGAGGCTCTCCAGGGACGTGAGGTGGGAGGTTGGGAGGCATTTTTGTACCAGCAAGGTTCTGCTGGATTTGATGTTATATCTACTGCCTAAGCATTTATATTCCTTGAACCAGTGAGCCATAATGAACTCTATTGTTATCGTTTTCAGAATAATTGACTCTGATTACTATGAGGAGCTAGAGTTGCTGCTGCACAATGGAGTAAGAAAGGAGCACGTGTAGAAACTCTGGAGAACTGGGTCTTCTTGCCAAGTAGAAATACAAACGGGCCATGCAGCAACCATGTCCTGATGGGGGTGAGGGACTCAGATTCCCACTCTGCAAGGATGAAGAATGTAGGTTTGCTCCAGGGAGAGGGGAATCTGGAATGGGTGTGTGGGAAAGAGACAAAGCACATCAATAATGGTGTTGTGACCACATGCATCTGTGTAGGCTTGGTCCATTAACTGAGTCTTTTGTAGAGCTTGTCACTGGCCACCACATCAAAGACCCTGTGACTGACTGGACTCCACAGAGCACATGAAAAGATCTGAGTGGTGTAAGGAGTAGACTGTATTGGACATTTTTCAGGCCTCATGTCTTCTATCCCTTCAGTTCACCTTTTTACTGCCATAGTTTATTGTTTCATAGTAAGCAGCTTCATGCAGGTATAACCTTCCACTACCTTAGCCCAGTTGCACCTTATTTGTCACTTTCTGCTTCAGGTCCTTTCTGAAGCCATTCTGTGAGATGACTGCTGCACCGGTCTGGCACCTGCTCACTCATGTACAACCTAGGAGAGGGAATTAATAGCCCATCTGGCGACCCTCGATCTATGGGAGATAGAAATCAGCGAGTAAATAGGTCCCTCCATCTTTCCTTCCATTGGTGGACAATTTTCAGGTGTATTCCACAGGTGTAGCCCCTTAGAGGGCCCCAGGGAGATTGAACCCCAGTTGCCCATGGCAGTACCCAGGTCAGTAAAGCACCGTGGTATCAACTTTTCTTCCACTCCCTACTTTATGCTTCCTGTTCCCACGGTAATGAACCCAAATAAACTATTTGCATGCAAAATCTCAAGGTTTTTTTCTGGCTAAGATATGTGTGTTACTTGGACATGGGGATAAAGCTGCTAATATGGGTGTGGAAAGGTACCCACAGGAAAATTATCATTTATGCTAAATGCTGTTTATGTAAAAATACATAGATATGTAAAGAGATGCATGCAAAAATGTCACCAAAATATTAATGTTTATTATTATGGTAAGATCACAAGATAATTTTTATTACATTTTTATATTTCAAAAGTTTCATATTTTATAAATGGTTTGAGTTGATCACAATGAATGTGTGATATTTACATAATATAATTAGAGAAACACAGTGAGAATGGGAGTACAAATAATGAGACAATAAATAGATCTTGGGGCCAAGGTGGTATCTCTCACTTTAGCATCTACACATAATTTTTTTTTTCCTGAAGCCAGAAAGCAAACCCTTCCCTATAGAAGTAAATAGAAGTTTTACCTTGTCAAAAGAAGTGTCAAGGCATGAGCAGAGCCCACTAGTTGCATAGCAAGGGCTGGACTTCAATCTAAGCTCCACTGGAACCTCTTGCTATCCTCACACACCATCCTCCAACCTTGCTGAAACCAGATAACTCCAACTCCCACTTGGAGAAAAAGAAAAAAAAATGTCCTAAACTCTTAGGCATTTGGTATTGCCTCAAAATTCTCACTTATGAGAGATAACAAGAGGAATTAAATTGGCTGATGTGTTCTAAAGTCTGATTTGGGCCCTATGAGGAATGATGCCATCTATTCAGAATTTTCTTTCCATCACTATCCCTCCTTCTGATCCACAGTTTCAAGTCTTTCATTTATAATTGTCCTTAAGATAGCTTGGTTCAGTTCCTAACCAGAATATGCAGTGGGGAGGAATTGAGACAGTGTTTTTGAGAGGTGGGGGAAGTGATTGAACCACTTTTATGAACTAGGATTTGAATTTTGGAAAATATAGGCAACTTTCTATTTCTTTTTAAAGATTTATTTATTTATATAAGAACTGGAGTATAGTCAGAGGCTTGGGAGGGTGAAAGAA
Organism: Talpa occidentalis; assembly: GCF_014898055.3. NCBI lineage: Eukaryota > Metazoa > Chordata > Mammalia > Eulipotyphla > Talpidae > Talpa > Talpa occidentalis. The sequence continues at coordinate 84,463,723 of NW_023604295.1, read as the reverse complement.
TTCACCAAGACAGAGCGGGGAGCAGAACAGGGAGACTGACAGAAGGCACTGCTGAGGGGAGGAGCAGGCAAGGCAAGAGAGGTCTGCCGTGCCATGTGGGTTTCTCCCTGGGCGGCCGGGAATCGAACCCACACTGCAGAGGCTGCGGACAGCTTCACAGCGCAGTGCTCCACCCGCTGCACCACCAGGGAGGCCTGCAACTTTCTATTTCAAAGAGTCGGTTATCACAGCCCTCACAGAGGAAATCTTCTGGGTAAAGGTTCTAAGTATGAAGGATTTTGAAATGTGTACTGGAATGAAGAAGGTTGGTGAAATCAGTTCCAAAATCATCAGGTGACAGCAGCTTCAAATATTTTTAAATCCTGACTTGAGAATTGAAGAAAATTTCCCACTGGGGAAAAAAAAAATGGAATGAAAGTTGATACCTGGCACTTGATTCTACAAACCAGAAGAAAGAAAAGGCAAACGTCCTGCAAACATCAGTTTAGGGACTGGAAACACACAAGAAGCATCTTTTTTCAACATCACAATGGATGTTTCTACCACCCAGTGGTGATTAAACAAACTTATGAACACTCTTTTTTTTTTTAAAGATTTATTTATTTATACAATCACTGGGTACAGTCAGAAGCGCAGGAGGTTGAGAGAATTCACCAGAGCCAGAGCGGGGAGAAGAACAGGCAGAAGGACCGAAGTACACTGCTGAGGGGAGCAGCGGGAGGCAGGAGAGGTCTGCGTGCCATGCGGGACCCTCCTCCGGTGGCCGGGGAGCAGCCGGGGATTGAACCAGCGCTGCAGAGGCTGCAGGCAGCTTCACAACCCAGTGCTCAACCGCTGCACCACCGGGGAGGCCCCTGAACACTCTTTTAAGTTCAATATTCTTTACTGAAAACCATTAACTTATAAGTCAAACTGTCAGGTCATCCCCAAAAGCCGGGTTTTCCTTAAACCTCAGGTTCTCACCATCCCCCATTCCACATGGCTCCTTAGAGGGAGCAAAGAATAAAGTTTTGCCTTACCCTAAGCCTTAGCCTTTCTTTACCTTGTCAATAAGATGTTCTCAAGGCATGGTCCTGTTTTGAGAAGGCAGTGGGTGGGGCCTTCTGAGCTAGGGTGCCTGAGTGTCTTAGGATGCCTGTCTTTAGGATAAATCCCAGGTTTGGGATGAGCTAGCCACCCAGATGGGGGAGGCTTCAATTTTTGTAGTATTTAAATGTTATTTAGATATCCAAGCACTCCAGGAAGCTTCTAGGGAGCAGGAAATGTCCTCTTGGGGAGACAATTAAGACACAGAACCTCACTCTGGATGAGGCTCCCCCTTGTGTACACAGCCCTGTCCCTCTGGGAGCTCCAGGAGAAACTGGAGAGACCTAATTATATTTCAAGTTCCTTCCCACAAAGGCCCTAGGAGCCCTCAGGATCAAGCACCCAGCCCTGTGCTGGGTTCCGTGCTGTCTGCACACGTGCTCGGGGGCTCACTCCTCACATGATCCTCAGGAGGGAAGACGTGACAGGGCAGGTCTCCCTCCCCCGTGATGTGAGTCCTCTGCTCACTAGAGGAGGCAGCAGAGGCCCCTGAGGAGACACTCGGGGACTCTCCTTGGGCCGGACAGTGAGGAAAGGGCCTGCATGGACACCACCACCTTTCCCTGACACTTTCCCTCCAGGGAGGAATTTTTTAAATTCAACTTATCAGTAGTAGGATGGCCTGGGCTGGTAGTGAGGCAGCTGTCACTAAGATGACCCAACCTCACACTGAGTTCCCAGACTCCTCAGCTCGGAGACCCTTCCTCACTGCAGCTGCCACAGCAGGGGGCCCTGGGCTGGTCAGAGCCCTGCATCCCCCGCTGTGTGACCTGGCCTGGGCTTCTGAGTCTCACTCCCCACAGTCATTAATTGCTCTGGGATCATGGGATCTGACAACTCATAGGGTGTCGTGGGTTAAGCTGAATAATCCATGCAAATGTTTGTCTTATTTTCATTGTTGGCTTTTTTCCCTTTTTTTTTTTTTTTGTTTGTATCATGAAAACTCAATTCAACACTTTCTCCCTCTCCCAGGTTTTTTTTTTTCTGACTGCACAGCATTGTTACAGCAACAACAAAAATAAAAGAGCATTTATAGTAAAAAAATCTTACTTCTTATCACAGTAGCAAATACAGTAATGATACTTATCTTTCTGTGCTCTCCTCCAGTGTGGCCATGACTACAAGGAGGTTCATCCTGAACACTATAGTGGGGAGGAAGGTAGGGGAACCAGCCTGGGTTTATCTGAGATCCTCTCCCTGGTGCACATGGAGGGGTACCTGGGGAGATGGGAGAGCTCCAGAATGAGAAAGAAACCTAAGTTCACCCACCTAAGGTTACACCTTCCCCTAGGAGCTGAGGTAGACCCTGCTCCATCTCTCTCTCCCTTCCTGGACTGTGGGCAAAGGCTCAGCTCAGGAACTGGGGTGACCTGGGCTAGTCCTGCCCCTGGGCCAGGCCAGCAGGGCACACACTCCTCTCTCCCCCTCTGTGACTCCCTCCTGCTCTGCTCTAGAGAGAGAATAGCTGCAGCCCATGGTGCCCCCTGACTCTGAGGCCAGTGGGTTTTCTATGGTGACTCCAAAGGAGAGAAAAATTGGGGTTTGGGGGAGGGAGCTGTCAGGGTGAAGGTGCCACCATATTGTAGGCAGGGCCTGGAGGAGGGTCCTGCCCAGCTCCTTATACCTCAAGCCAACCATGAGGTATTTCTAAACCTCCTCCTCCTCTTCAGGTCCAATGCTTTTTCAGTCCTGCTCAAAAACTGCTTCTCCGTGGAACTGTATTTACTGTTGTTCTGACACTCTTTACTGTGTGTGTGATTTGAATTAATTTATTGTAGGGCTTGATGTTAATTGACTTCCCATCATCTTATGTTGTGTATCCTGTCTCTCCTGTTACACACACACACACACACACACACACACACACACATACTCCCCTCTCCTTGGGAACCAGATCCTCACTCAGCACTGGGGTTACTCTGAGTCTCTGTCTCTGTTCCTCTCAGAGCCGCCCTCTCTGCAGTGTCTCTACTCAGCAGTGTCTGAGCAGCCCCAGGAGTCCCTGCTCCTCCTGCCTCTGACCTTGTGGGAAACCAGCCCCTCAGTCTGCATGACAGTGAGGAGGCGAAGGCAAAGTCCTGAGGCCAGTGATTGATGGAGAAGACAAGTTACTTTTTTTCTTTTGCTTAAGAACTTTTCTTTTTTCCCCTCATTGTATTATTCAGTTGAGGTAACATTGGTTTACACACTGCATGTGTGCAGAGGCACAGAGTCACCCTCTTCAGATATTCATTATCACTTCCCACCCACCTAAGGGCAGTCCCTGCTTTATTTCTTTATATTCCACATATGAATGAAATCATCCAGTATTTAATTTTCTCCTTCAAACTTTTTTTTTTTAAAGAGGCATGTATTTTTTATTTATTTATTCATTTGTTTGTTTGTTTTATACATGCACTGGGTACAGTCAGACGCGCGGGAGGGTGAGAGAATTCACCAGAGCCAGAGCGGGGAGCAGAGCAGGCAGAAGGACCAAAGTACACTGCTGAGGGGAGCAGCGGGCGGCAGGAGAGGTCTGCGTGCCATGTGGGCCCCTCCTCCAGTGGCCGGGGAGCAGCTGGGGATTGAACCGGCACTGCAAAAGCCACGGGCAGCTTCGCAACCCAGTGCTCAACCGCTGCGCCACCAGGGAGGCCCTCTCCTTCAAACTTTTTCACTGAGCATAATCCCATCCACATCTGTCCATGTTGTTGCAAATTCAATATTTCATCTTTTTCACAGCTGGGTAGTATTCCACTGTGTATAAAGCTTGTGTTCTTTATCCCCTCATCTGCCATTGGGCACTTAGGTTGTGTCCATAGCTTGGTTATAGTAGACAGTGCTGCAGTGACCATAGGAGGCACATATTCCTCGGAATTAGTGTTTTACCTTCTTTGGATAAATACCAAGGAATGGAATCCCTGACCAGGTGACAGGTCTATTTTGAATATTTTGAGGAACTCTCGTTTGTTCTCCACAGGGGCTGTACCCATGTGCTATCCATAGAAAAGGGAGGTTCCAGGTTTCCTGCCCCACCCAAGGAAAGGTGGGGCTGAGCAGGGATGAGAAGCTAAGGAAGAGGAGGATGATGTGGAGCAAGATGGGGAGAGAAGACTGGAGGAGGCTCATGGAGCAGAGAGACATTCGAAGAAGAAGCCACTCTTGCTCCTCAGGCTTGGTCTTTTGCCAGGGATTTGGGGACATGGAAAGAGACACTTGAAAGAGACAAAGACGTGGATGAGAGACTCAAGGGGAGGCTGACAATGGCTGCTGTTATCTTATGGATTTTGACTTTGCTCTTTTCCTTCCAGACTTGCCTGGCCCCTCCTGCCCCTGTCCCATGGGTCTCTACCAGTAGGTGCCTTAGACTTGTGGCAGGCCTTCGGGCCTCAGTGGGCCTGCTTTGGGCAAGCCTGTTTGGCTGGGCCTTACCCATGAGGGGACAGGTAAATTTGGGTGCTTCACTTGGGGACTATTCTAACTATATTCTTTCTCTTCTCTTTTGCTATTGCACACTAATTCTCTATTGCACACTAATTCGTATTAATTTTCTTTTCTAATGAAGGTGTTATGCATTAGAGTATGTTTTGTCTTTATGCAGCTGATGACACAACTCATGTCAAGTGCGCAGGACCAGGGAACCCCTCATTCTGCTGGCTAACAGGACCAGTCTCCATTCTGACCCATCATGTGCCAGAGTTCCTTTTTCTCCACACCCTTCAGTGGGTCATTCTCACAGGTGTAAGGTGGTATCTGGGTAACGCTGCCTTAGTCTGGTTTTGAAGGTTAAGACCATCAGTGATGAGTCAGGTGGACATGATGAGCACTGACGTGTTGAGTGGATATTGGTCCTGCACCCCTGGGTGTCTGCTTCCCTACACGCAGAGTCCCAATAATAATAAAAACAAAAAAAAAAACAAAAAACAAACAAACAAAAAAACTAAGTTGAGGGACAATAGTTCTGAGCAGTGCTCCTTGATGGAGGCTAAGAGTCGAAAATTTAGGATGGAGGGGTCACATGACCAGAAACTAGAGGTGGGTAGAAGTGATTAGCACAGTTATTAAACCAACTATAGAAATGAAAATCGCTTCGGGCCAACTGCTATAGCAAGTATCAGATGCTACAGGAAGTATAAGGAGGCGCAGAACAGAGCTGGGATGTGGGGATGGAGCTATTGCAGAGACTTGCTTCTCCTGACAAATCAGCCTAGTCACACCATAGAAGTAATTAATTTAACGACATATAACATTCCCAGAAAGGAATGAGCCCTCCCAACTAGAACATGGCAGGTTTCAGGCCCTGCTTTGGGCCAACCCTGTTTGGCTGAACATTTATCCATGAGGGAATGGTGACTTTGGTGCTGATTTGGAAAACTTTATTCTTTCCTTTTTCTTTGTTGCACACTAATTGTAGTGAAGTTCCTTTCCATTAAAGGAACTTAGATGTTTTGTTTTGATGCCACAGATGGCAGAGATATGGGGGATATAGATTATAAGTGAAGCCCCCAATGCAGAATATCCCCCCTCAGTGCATGAATGCTGGGGTGCCAGGGAGATTCAGGGTTCCAAGAGGAGAGCAGAGCAAGGCCTGGGCCTCCCTGGAAGACCAACCCTGGGGGCTGATTCTGGGGCTCCAGGGCTCCACTTCCTGCAGGCAGGTCAGAGTCAGCCCCGCTCACATCTGCAGGAAGCCAGAGAGCCCCTCTGTGACATGACTCTGTGGACACTGCTCTGGGGATAGTGTGAAAAATAAATGAATAGCAAAATTAAATGGAATCTAAAAGCAGTAGAAATAGTTTTTACAAACATGTTTGTTTTGAAGGACACTTCAAGGGACATGGAATCCTGGCCTGACAGGTCATTGCTATCAGGACCTTGATTGTCATGTGAGTTACTCTGGGGCACCTGTTTCTTTTGAGAAAACAGCCACTGATCACTTTATCGCCTTAATTTTTTTAATGGTTTGTACCAAATCACTTCATACTTTGCACCTAAAACAAAGATCTGGCATCTCCACAGTCTCTGAGGAGGAGGCAGCAGGAGGGGCCTCACTCAGAGGCTCCAGCTCTGGGTCCCACAAGGCTGCAATGGGGATGAAATGTTGGTGGATCTGAACGGCCGTGATCAGCGTGGAAGGACCTGCCTCAGAGCTCATGCATGTGGCTCCTGGAGAAAACCCTCAGGTCCTTGTCCTGTGGGCATCCCCTTAGCTGAGGGTCCACCGTGTGCAGGGAGTCACCCCAGAGAGGGACCAGGAGGGGAGCCCGGGCGGGAAGTCTCAGCCCCTGTGAGCCTGACTCTGTGACGAGGCGCATCCCTTCTGCTTCATTCTCCTCACAAGGAAGAGCCAGCAAGTCAGACACACTCACGGGGGGAAATGTCTCCCCTCCTGTGTATCACAGAACTGGTGGAAGATTTAAAACAACACAGTAGACCTTCTGGACACTCATTATTTCCATTCTGCCAATATGAAAAATAAGCTGCCTCACACCCAAGGCCCCTTTATCCCACCTCACACAAAAATCAACTCAAAATGGATAATAGGCTGGGTTGTAAGACCAGAAGCCATAAAATACATGGAAGAAAACAAGGACAGAACGCGCCATGACATACATGTCAGAGATATCTTTGTGGCTCAGTCCCCTGCCGCAAGGAAAAGAAAAGGGAATATAAAATAAAAGGGACAGGTAGCAAATTTCTACAAGTGTTAGAGGAATAGGCCTGGGCGCTGCTGCCCATCACTACCAGAAAGCCACAAGCAGAGCCAGGAATTGAATCTATAAGCACTTTCACTTTTCAGGTCACAGGCCATTGATCTGAGAGAATGGGGGGCATCAAACCCTGAAGGGCCCGTTACCCCCGTCTCATCTCCAGCTGACCTTGTTATAATCAGTTACACACAGACAGTCACAGCAAACAGCCATCAGAACAGCCTGTCACAGTTGTGCTCCTGGTATCCAGCATGTTCAGCCTCCAGAACTTGCTATCAGCATCTGACCTCACCCAGGTACTACACTACCACAGTCAATTTGCATGAATTCAACAGGAAGAGAAATTATTATGCAGACCTTTTAATTTTTCTTTGTTGCAACTTCATATAGGAACCCTCAGACTGAGAGCTCCTAAAAGCCAGGAGTCAGGGCTCAGGACCACGCCAAGCTCTTGCCATCAGACTTGGCCTGTTGTACCTGTGTCTTTGGGGAAATCCCTCTCGAGGTTCCCAAGACATCTGGGGTTTCTGGACCTGTCAAGGCATTGCCTTCTTTACCCTCCTGACAGGCCCTTGCACCCCTAAAACAGGTGCAAGTTTATTGTTTTTTTGTAGCTCTGAGATCAGTCTGATTTCTGAAAACACAACATTCCAGACAAAGCCTTAGTAAAATACCCATATTTCCAATTGTCTATTAAAGAGAAGGGGAAGAAGAACTTTATTGGATTTATGCAAACAAACTTTTTTTTAAGATTTATTTATGCATAGAAGAGCTGGGGTATAGGCCAGAGGTGGGCAGGAGAGGGGGAGGTGAGAGGATTCATCAGACAGAGTGGGGAACAAAAAAGGCAGATCTACTGAAATGCCATGCTGAGGGGAGCAGTGGGCAAGAAAGGAGAGGTCTGCTGCACCATGTGGGCAGTTCCCTGGCAGGGGATCCATCTCAGGCCATCACAGTGTCTTTTCCAGGTGTTTCCTTCCACGTCTCTATGTTCTTGGTTCAAGTCCAAAGCCAAGAAGCAAGGGGCCTTCTCCACACGTCTCTCTCCTGTGTGTCTCCGGGTGCTCTCTGCACTGACAAACCTTTATGTTCCGAGCAAACAGCCCACCAGAACAGCCCATCACAGCTGACACTCCTGGTGTCCATCCTGTTCAGCCCCAGAACTTGCCATCTGCCTCCTGGGCATCCTGCCCCTGGTACATCAGAGGGCATCAGTGTCTGGCACTCTTTGGGGCATCAGCAGGGCAGGGATCTCAGTTTAAAACAAGAGCTTTAGTTCAAAGAAAACAGATCATGTTTTTTTTTTGTGTGTGTGTGTGAGTGCGTGCAGCATGTGTGTGTGCAGATTCCTGTACTAGGTATGGGCCCTTCCTCCCTGGGCCCCTCTCAGAAGGACAGAGCTAAGGCAGAGCACAGGGCACTGTCTGTGGGTTCTCACCCGTGTGCTCAATTGCAACCACTCAGGCTCAGGGAACAGCAATGAGGTTTCTCGAACGAACAGGAGAGCAGGGAAATAAAGAGGGTCTAAGGCCTCTGTGGCCAGCTGTGTCACCCCAGATAGTGTCCGCAGTGTCCAATAGTCCCAAATTAAGTCTGCCCATGTAAGATGGTACAGTCCTGTCAGGGAGGGCCTGGAGCTGGTGGAACAGCCACAAGCACTGGGCCAGGATTCAACTCACAGTGGCAGCAGGAGGTGCTCCCAGGGGGTGCTCACCTCTGAGGAGACACCCCAGCAGGCACAGCCACAGTCTGATGGGCTGGCTAGACGAGAAAGAAGCAACAGCACTGGGAGGTGGTGTCGGACAGTCAGCAGCAAGGTCTCGAATGGGACCTTGCTGTTGTAGCCCCAGTGGGCTACATGCCCTGGGGCAGTGTGCGGGGACAAAGTCTCTGCTGCCAGATTGGCTGCCGCCTTTGTCCATGACACAGACGGTGGCTGGTGGTAAGGTGCCCACCTACTGTCACCCACTGCCACTCCTGCTGCTGGTTGCAGTGGGCACAGCTGTCAGGGTGGCCTGGGCCCTGTCCTCAAGCAGCAGCCTCCTGGAGCCTGCCAGGGTGGGTGGGGGTCCATTCAAACCCAGCTGTGTCCCCAGCTCTCATCCTTAGCCTGGCGAGGTAGCCTCAGCAAAGCTGTCTTGTGGCACCCACTGCAGGGTGGTAGCGTTGCCCAGAAGCAACTCCTCTAGGGGGCAGTGGAGGGGGAGCCTAAGCCCTAGGGGCTCGTTTGCTTAACCCTGGCTTGCTCTGGGAGCGGGGTCCTCTGAAGGCTGCCTGCCCCTTGGCAGGAAACCCCCCTCTGCTACCACCTCTAGAGCTGTGCCCACCAGCTCCCACCTGCACACGCAGGTGCCAGGGCAGGAAACCTCCACTGCTGCTGCCAGCCCTTTCAGACTCCTGCTCCCACTGGCCTCTGGCTGTGCCCACTGGGGCAGCTGCACCAACAAAGCCCGTGTGTCCCACCACTCAGGGGGTAGGAAAGAGCTGGGTAAGCCACAGGGGTCTGGAGTCAGTGTTACACACTATACTATTATATACAGGCATATACACATTCACATGTATCTATTAATGCCTTTAGTAAATTTTACTTGGAAAATTTGTGTTGTGAATTTGTATCAAATGAGTGATAAATCCAGGGATAGTGACAGGCCCTCTGCATCTCTCATTCACAGTCTGAAATGTTGGGTGGCATCTTATCTTTTTCTCATAACGTAGATGTCACATTGGGAAATGTAATAAAGTCCATCTCTAAATATATCCAGCTCCAACGACTTCCTATTATTTTCCTGATGACACCCCATAAAGCTACCAATTTTTCCATCTTAGAATCTGTGCTAGTTTCCTACATTTATCTTCCCACCTCTCATCCTGCACTGTTGATTCTGCATGGCAGCCAGACTGGGGCTTCTAAAAAGAAGTTGCACCATGTCAATCTCTATCCAGAAAGGTCCAGATAACACATCTTACTCAGAGAAAATATTATGAATGCCAAACCAATCTTCAGTATCAAGCCTAAATATTTGGCAATTATTTCCTTTTATAGAAAAGTATAGTTTTTTCACTTTGAAACATTGCCAAAGTGCAGTATATCAGTTTAGTTAAAAATCCAGTAGCCAAATATACAACTTAGGCATGAAGTTTCCCTTTGTAAATACATTTAGAATCACATAATTCTACGCTTACTACATGATGGTTTTAAATAATAACCATCAAAATCGTTGGTGAAATAATTCCACATCTGGATTGAATCATGGTAGTATGGATATTTTTTAGAAATTCCAGCTTATTTCTTGATCAGTAACATGTAACATTTGACAATGTCCCCAGAGAAGAAGCTTCCTGTGTGTAGGGAGATGACAGTGTCATCATACCTGCTAGGAAGTGGGTCTTTTGCACAGTCACTACTAGATTCTATCAGACCTGCTATCATACTGAGGCTTCCCGGTGAACTGCTGGACCAGCACAGAAGATGGAGCTCACTCCTGGAACCAGGCACCACCTGAATCCTGTATTTGTGTTTCCTTGTTATGGCCTTGGTGTTATTAAGCACAATGAGTTTTTCTTAATGAATGTGGTGAGTTAAAGCAAAAGGACATAACCTGGTCCCCTCAATCATTTACTTTCTCTCCACCTTTTTAAAAATTAGTGTTGAGACAATATAAGTTACAGATTCACTGGCTGGAAAGACACAGTCACCTCTTAGGTCACCCCTGGTGTTTACACAGGAGGTTGGTTTCTCTTGGTCTCTCAGCATGACCATCCCTCAGCAGGGTCCTCAATGTGGAGTTTCAGACACTATCATTGCTATGTCTCCTGGCTGGATGTAGATTATTTTCCCTCATTAAAAATATTTAATAATTGGGGCCTCCCTGGTTGCGCCGCGGTTGAGCGTTGGGTTGAGAAGCTGCCCGCAGCCTCTGAAGTGCCGGTTCGATCCCTGGGCACCAGGCAAGGGTCCCACATGGTGCGCAGACCTCTCCTGCCACCCGCTGCTCCCCTCAGCAGTGTACTTCGGTCACTCTGCCTACTCTGCTCCCCGCTCTGACTCTGGTGAATTCTCTCACCCTCCCGTGCCTCTGACTGTACCCAGTGCTTGTATAAATAAATAATCTTAAAAAAAATTAATAATTGGGTCATAATCTGCTCAGCCTTTGTAACTTCTCCCTGGAATAACTTTTCATTTTTACCATTCCCTGCTGGCTGCTGTGCTTTTCTTCTGTCACCTTCTTCACATAACTGTGGTCCTTTCCTTTCAAAGGAGGAAGAATGTTTGAATGAGCCCCCAATTCTATCCCGCAATGTAAAATAGTGTCCACAGTTGTAGTCAAAGAAGAGGTGAAGGTGTGTATGGTGAGCTGAGCCATTAATAAATGGCCTTATGATTTGAAGATACGAACATCACCATCATTAATGGAAACTGTCCAGTAATTGACCGAGATGTACACCCTAAATAAGCTTGTGGAATGAAACATCATGTGAGACCAGGGAGGAGTCAGGTCAGAAGTGCTAAAGGAATTGCTAATCCTGCACCGCAGGGAAGTTTCCAGAGCTGGGACTAAAGACCCAGGTTAGGACTGGGAAAAATGAAGAAAGGAGGTGAGGGGGACTGGACCAAATGCCCTCTGGGCAACACACATATGTGGATGGTACTTCCCATTAACCAGGCAGGGCAAGTTCTCCCCGGAACATGAAAGGCCCCCAGTGGACAAGCTGCCCCACTCCCTTCCCTACCTGAGCCTTTCTTCCTCCACATCACAGCTGCGGCCACTGTAGCTTCAGTGAGCACAGCTCCAAGGAGAACCAGGCTAGCAATGATTCCCATGGTAGAGTCAGTGGAATTGCTAGGGACGGTGGGCTGAGGAGGTGGCACTGGAAGGGAAGGTGAGACCCTGAATCCCGGCCTCATTCTGACCCTCTGAAGGTCTCCAGAAGGGCTCCTGATTCCTCTGAGCAGAAGCTCAGTGCCCACATTTCCCTCCTCACCCCATCTCAGGACTCGGGGCTCCGGCAGCCCCTCATGCTGCACATGGCATGTGTATCTCTGCTCCTCTCCAGAAGGCACCTCCACAGCCACCCACTTCTGGAAGTTTCCATTCCCCTCAGGCCCCAGGCCTGGTGTCCACCAGCTGTGTGTCCTGGGTCAGCTCCTGTCCATCTCGCTGCCTGGTCAGGGTGATGTCCACAGGGTAGAATCCCAGGGCCCAGCACCTCAGGGTGACCTTATGCTCAGAGATGAGGTGGAGGGTCACATGTGCCTTTGGGGGATCTGAGGAGAAGGGTCAAAAAAATTCATACTTTCAGTTTTTCCTTCCTGGACACTGAAGCAGCCTCACTGACTATCCTCAGAATGAACATGACTATTGGTTTGGAGGGAGGAAGCACAAAACCCAGAAACCAGCCTAGTCTGGAGAATCTGGGAAAATTAGGTGAGAGCCCAGGGTAGGAGGATGCAGGTCTCTAAGGAGAACACAGACTTTTGCTCCTGACCTGGGTGGAGGGTGAATGACACCGAAAGGTAGGAGAACATTCCAGAAATGCTCTCAGACCAAAAACAAGACCTTGAAAGAGAAACTCATGGTTCCCAGGATGACTGTTGGGTTAAAGGGATCCAGGGAGAGTTATTTCAGGATGGCCTCCCCTAGCTCAGGAGAGACTGGATTCTTTAAGTGTCCAGAAAAGTAGTGTCTTCTGGGCGAGTCTCTCTCTAGCACAGAACAGGCAACCCAGGGGGACTCTCCCTCTCTGCCCAGAAAGCAGGTGCTGTTCTGCCCATTATTCCATTTTCCCTGTGGGTGCCTGGAGACCAGAGTTCCCAGGCTTTGTGACTCCTCTTACCTGTGCACTGCAGCACCTCCTTCCCCACAGGAAGCACCTGCTCTGCACACTATGCCTGACCGCTCGGCCCTGCCTGCCGCCTCCCACGCGCGCTGGGTGATCTGAGCCCCCGAGTCCGCGGGGGTCCAGGAGGGCAGGTCCTCGCTCAGGGAGATAGAATCCGCGCCGTCGTAGGCGAACTGTTCATACCCGCCAAGGAGGCTCAGGTCTGTGCCCACTTCACAGCCAAACATCCTCTGGAGGGTGTGAGACCCTGAAACTCACCCCTGTGGTCAGCCCCGAGGTCACCCCGCGGTCACCCCGCCTCTAACCCTGAATAAACCAAAAACTGAAAATGAAAGGTCAGGCGGGGAAGTCTCCCCAGCTCTTCCCGGTGGAGGGGCTGGCAGAGCCATCATCCTCGAGGTGTCAGTCGACCCTGAGACTCGCGACCCCCCGGCCTTATGGTGGGAATGGGAGTGGTGACCTGATCCTGGAACCGCTCCACGGAGATCACCGTGCTCGGTCTTGTTGTCAATATTTGCCGGCCGGGAATCGAACCGCGCTGCAGAGGCTGCGGACAGCTTCACAGCGCTGCACTCAGCCCACTGTGACCCCAGGGAGGCCCCAACACACTGATGTCTTATTTGATTCCCCTATAGTCCTGCTATAAGTGAAATCATCTAATATTTTTCTTTTTCCTTCTGGCTTATTTCACCGAACACACACAATTCCTTCTAGCTCCATCCACGTTGCTGTGAGTGGCATGAGTTTATCTTTTTTGATTGCTGAATAATATTCCATTGTGTATATATACCACGCCATCTTGATCTAGTCATCTATTTTTGGCCTTTGGGTTATTTCCAGGTTTTGCCTATTGTAAATAGTGCTGCAATAAACATAGGGGTACAGTTGTTCTTTTGAATCAACCAGGTGTCAAATATTTGAAAAAGTCTCTGATGAGGCTGATTGGCAGCCATGAGGAAATCCCGGTCTATGATCTTGCTAATGTGACCAGAAGCACTGGCACCATACTTGTTAGAAACACAGACTCACACATCTTACTTGAGACCTTCTGAAATTTAAGAAGATATCCACATGGTTTCTGGGCACAGAAAGACTTGGGGCTTCCTGTTATACATGCTCTCCAGGTGGAGTGTCAGGATGGCACATGCTCCTGGTGTGCCATCTGGCCATGTCCCTCAGTAATGGAAGTCCAGGGTTCACTCCTTGTTATTTGATTTCATTTATCCTCAAGACTTTAAACATCATTTTTATACTATCACCTCCAAGTGCATTTCTCCAATCCACACATTTCTCCTAAACTCCAGACTCACCTGCTCAAGTGCCAACACAACTATCTCATTTGCTTTTCTAATAAATATTTCGGCTTCAATAGAACCTAAACTGAAGGCCTGTGATGCTCTCTCCTCAATATACTCCTTCTGGAAAATTCTCTATCCTATTAAAGGCAAACCATATCTTAGTTTGGACAATTTGAAGAACTTTTTGGTGACTGACTCTTTTTTTTCCCCTCTCCAAGTTCTACCCATTAGGAAATGCTGCAAAAAGTCCATCATTGAAATAAATCAAGAATCTAACCACTCCTACTATTTTTGTTGCCTACATCCCAGGCCAAGCAAGCAATATCTCTAATCTGGAACACTGAAGTGGTTTCCTGCAGTTCTCCCTACTGTATCATTGGCCTAAAAGCACTAGATTCTGTTTCTAATGCAACAGCCAAAGTGATCCTTTTAAAAGAAAACTTATACCATGTCTCTCTTCTCAAAACTCTCTTGTAATTGCCTGTCATGGTTAACAAAAGGACGAAATCCTGCTCACAGCCTACCTGGTCTGACTGTGATCCTGTCTTGATGATTCTGCTCCGGCCACACTGGCCTCCTTTCTGCTCCCCAGCTTCTCTTGTCCTAATGCATTTGCACTGCGGATCCTCTGCCCGGAAAGAAGTTGTCACAAGCATCTTCATGGATAACTCTTGGTATTCTTGAGGTCTTTCCTCAAATATCACCTTTTCAATGATACCTACATGAGTAAAATAGCCATCTTCTCTCTTCCCACACACTCTGCATGGCCTTCCCCACTATATACTTTCCACGGCACTTACCACATTCTAACATGAGCACACATCATTGACTGTGTTTACTAGACTGAATAATGGTCCTCAAAGATGTCCACATCCTGGCCTCCAGGAAGTATGGTATATTATATGTCTAAAAGGATTTTATATGTGTGGTTAAACTTAGGATCTTTATATGGGAGGATTATCCTGGATTAGCTGGGCACGCCCAATGATGTAGTCAAAAGAGAAAGAAGATTGAGAAAGAAGATAAGGTTAGAAGCAGAGTTTGGACAAAAGATTCTGTTTTTGACATTGAAGATTAAGGAAAGGACACAAGCTAAGAAAATGAAGGTGTTGTCTAAAAGGTGAAAAGTTAAGGAAATTAATTCCTCCCAGAGCTCCCAGAAGAAACACAACTTATGGACACATCTTAGTCTTCTTTGAAGGTCTTCTGACCTTCAAAACTCTAAGATAATCTTTTTTTACTTTAATCTACCATGATAGTTTTTTTTTTTTAAAGATTTATTTATTTATGCATACCAGAACTAGGGTATGGGCCAGAGATGTTGGGGGTGAGAAGATTCACCAGAGACAGAGTCTGGAACAGAACAGACAGATTGACTGAAATACACTGCTGCGGGGAGCAGTGGGCAAGTCAGGAGAGGTCTGCTGTGCCATGTGGGTAGCTCCCTGTACTGGATGCAGTGAGCTTCATAGGTTGCGTCTTACCCCTTGTGCCACCAGGGAGGCCCCACTGTGAGAGTTTTTTACAGCAGGAAACTAACACATTATGCTGGAAAAAAAAAATACTCTGACTCTCCTCAATTGGACATATACTTTACGAGGCCAGCAAATTTTGTCTGTTTTTAGTTCACTGATATTCCCAAATGTAAAAATACTGTGTGCCAAATATCTGACATTTGGTAAATGTTATTTCAATAGTCAATGTAGGACACCTCCTTATTCAAGAGTCATTATCTTTGTTAATTTAGCCTCAGTTTAAATGCAGTTTTGTGGCCACTCTAGCTCATCACCTTCTATTTTTCTTATAAGTGCTGCTCTTCTCTCCCTCCTCTCCTCCCACAGCAACCCCCCTGCACACTACAGCACACAATTTCATTTCCCCTTTTAGAAAAGAAGGGTTCTAAGAGTTTATGGGCCCCCATATTCCAAACAACTGTGAATTTTGAATGTTATTTATAAATCCATAAGTTTAGTTGTTTCCAGCACTAGGATTACTACAGCTAAAGGCAGGTAGAGAGGACAGGTGAACAGAGAAGATGGAAACATAATAGGAATTTATCTGAGAAAAATTGGATCCCTCCTTTCTGCTAATTGCAAAATCTGACATTAAGAAGATCGGAGAGAAGATGGAAGGAATAATACAAGGAACTGCCAGGGAGCAAGAGCTAGACCAGACTAAATATCTACTCCCAACACCACAGACTCCTGTGTGCAGGTGCCACTCTGGGCCTTGTGGGGACAATCCCGTGTGTAGGTGCTACCCTAGGCCTTGTGGGGACAATGACAGGATAAACACCTCTTGCTGTTGGAGATGGGGGCACCCAGAGGAGGAGATCAGCACTGAACACAAAACAAGCATAATTCCTGATAAAAATAAAGACAGAAACAAATACCCAGAAGATGGCAACTAAGGGCCTGAGCCTGGGCTGACTCAGCCACATGAAGTCCTTGCTGCCCAGGGTCCTAGAGACAGGACAGGCCCAGGGGGTGTCTGAGTCCCTGTAATCACAGGCCCTTCTGGGACAGGTGCTCCTGAAGGACAAGGACAAAGGAGCAGAGAGATGACCCCTGAGGAGTGACCATGTCAAAGCCGACGACACACTGAGCACCAACTGGACACAGGGCCTGTCCCCCTTGGCTCTTCACAGCCTCTCCTGCACAGACCTAGCACAGGAAACATTCAGATCCTGGACGGTTCTCAGTGCTTCCATTCATTTATCTAAAAGTTTAATGTTCTGTTCTTTAACCCAAGAATCCCACCTTGTGACAAGGATTAGAAGAACAAACATATATACACAGTTTTCTTTTAATTGTTGTGCTTTTCCTTTATAATAGAAGGTCCCTTACTGGTCCTGCCTCCATCAGTGGCCACGACCAGGGAGGGGGGAGGGGAAAAAGGCAGTGTGGGGAGTGGGTCATCTCTACAACATCCCATTTCTACACAGAATCAGACAGCACAGGGTTGTTACTGTGGTTGAAAGGTGGCAGCACAGAAGGGAAGGAACAGTGAGGGCTTGGAGTATTATTAAAAAAAAAAAAAAACCCGGGCATCCCCTGGTGATGCAGGTGGTTGAGCACAGCGCTGTGAAGCTGTCCGCAGCCTCTGCAGTGCCAGTTTGATCCCAGCTGTCGGGGAGGGTCCCACATGGCGAGGCAGACCTCTCCTGTCTCACCCGCTGCTCCCCTCAGCAGTGTATTTCGTCCGTCAGTCTGCCTGTCCTGTCCTGTTCCCCGCTGTCTCTGGTAAAACCGTTCACCCTCCTGCACATCTGGCCTGTATCCCAGTTCTTGTATAAATGAATGAATGAATGAATGAATGAATAAATAAATAAATAAATCTTTAAAAAAATACCCCAATATACCTCTTGCTGTTGGAGATGGGGGCACCCGGAGGAGGAGATCAGAACTGATATGGGAGGAACGTGGTCTGCTTAAACTCAAGAGGGATGAGAAGATCAAAAGTGGTTTGGGAAGGCCAGATCTGTCAGGGATGGAGGTAGGAAGAAGGTCTGGGGGTGGGGGTACTTTTGGCCACTAGGTGGAGGCATTGTCCGCCCCCTGCTGGGATTCCCTAGCCCCTCTGGTCTGGCTGGAAGTGGGCAGCCTGCAAACCCTGTGGGAAGGTCTGGGGCAGCCAGATGCTTTAGGCAGGGGATTGGAAGGGGCTTGCCCTCCAGGAAGATGACACACTACCCCCAGCTTCTCTGCCAGGGTATAGGTTTTTTTTTTTTCTTTTTAAGATTTATTTATTTATTCATGCAAGCACTGAGTACAGTCAGAAGCACAGAAAGGTGAGAGAATTCACCAGAGTCAGAGGGGAGAGCAGAGAAGGCAGACCAATGAAGTACACTGCTGAGGGGAGCAGCAGGTGGCAGGAGAGGTCTGTGTGCTATGTGGGAAACTTACCTGGCGGCTGGGGATCAAACCAATGCTGCAGAGGCTGTGGGCAGCTTCACAACCCAGCGCTCAACCGCTACGCCACCGGGGAGGCCCTTTTTTTTTTTCAATTATGCATACAAGAAATAGGGTGCAGGCCAAAGGTGTGGGGTGGGGGGTGCAGGCCAAAGGTGTGGGGTGGGGAGTGAGAGGATTCACCAGAGACAGAGTGGGGAACAGAACAGGCAGACTGACTGAAATACACTGCTGAGGGGAGCAGCAGGTGAGACAGGAGAGGTCTGCCTTGCCATGGGGGCTGCTCCTTGGCCATCTGGGGACTGAACTTGCACTGCAGAGGCAGCGGACCGCCCCATAGTGCCGTGCCCAAATCCTTGTGCCAGCAGGGAGGCCCACCATTTACATTTTTCTAAGGGCCTTCTTACCCCACTTATATCCAGACTTAGTATTTCCCTCCTTCTCTACCTGTCGGAAGAAAACATTTTGTGAAGAACTGGCCTGTCCTGGGCTCCAGGACAGGATTGGGGAACATGAGGAGAAAGCACGTGTGGGAGCTGCGCCAGCCTCCTCCATCCTTAGCAGGGACATTTCCTTTTTACTTGCAGCTACTCAAGTGAGGTCCCCATGACCAGTCATCAAGTTGAAATATTTGTCCTTCACTTTTCATACAAAGGAGTTTCATGTGCTTTACAAAAAAGTGTCAGCAAAGCCGGCTCTCAGCTGAGAAAGCGCATGTGTGTGGGATCATCCCTCACAGTATCAAGCGGACGTTAGACAAGAAATCTCAGACCTCATATGAGGTTTTCTCTACCTGAGAGCTTCTTCCTCCAAATCACAGCTCCAGTGAGCACAGCTCCAAGGAGAACCAGGACAGCAATAATGTCCACGGTGGGGAAGGAGGACTGAGAAGGTGGCTCTGGAAGGGAAAAGGTGAGACTCTGATTTTCAGGCATCAGCCCCCGTTCTGCTGAATGGCTCCAGAATTGCTCCTGATGCCCCTGAGAAGCTCTGTGCCCATGACCTCCTCCTTACCCCATGTCAGGACTTGGGGCTCCAGCAGCCCCTCATGCTGCACATGGCACGTGTATCTCTGCTCCTCTCCAGAAGGAACCTCCACAGCCACCCACTTCTGGAAGTTTCCATCCCCCCCAGGCAGGGTCTCCACCAGCTCTGAGTCCTGGGTCAGGTCCTCCCTGTCTTGCTTCCAGATTAGGGTGATGCCCGCAGGGTAGAAGCCCAGGGCCCAGCACCTCAGGGTGACCTCATGGTCAGATGTAGCGTGGAGGGTCACGAGTGTCTTTGGGAGTTCTGAAAATTTATACTTTGGGTTACTTTCATAGGCCACTGAAGCAACCTCATGTGACCATCCTGAGAATGGACAGATAATTGCACTGGGTGGACAGAGTGCAAAACTGGAATATCAGCCTGGCCTTGGATTACTGGGATAGTCTCCTAATCCTTGGAAAGTTCTAGAATCAGGGTGCAGCAGTTCAGAGTAGCAGGCTGCAGTGCTCTGAGGGAGAGACTAGAGACTTCTCAGGCTCAAGTGACTCAGGAAAGTTGGAGTCAGAACCAAGACCACTTAGAACCAGATGTGAGCAAGAAATACATGGCTCACCAGAACACCACCAGGATCAGAGAGAATCAGTTATTTCAGGATTGTCTTCTTTACCTGGAAAGAGTGCATTCCTTAATTGCCCCCAGGAAGGGCTGGCACTCTAGGGGTCACTTTTGAGGATCTGGACACCCAGGCAGACTCCTCACTTTCTGGGGCCATAGGTGGGTGGTATCTGGCCTTGAGCCACTTTCCTTCCCTGTGCTGGACTCCAGCCTTGGCCCTAGGGGAGGCCCGAGGCAACTCTTACTTGCACACAGTGTCCGGTTCCCTTTCTTCAGTTGTCCTTGGAGCCACTGCCCACACTCCTGTTCCAGGTGGCAAGTGTGGAATTCCGAGGCGAGGACCTCCTCCCACTCACCCTCCCAGGTCTGCATCTCCATGCCCGCTGGGGTCCTGGCGCGCAGCTCCTCCATTAGGGTGAGGGAATCAACGCCGTCATAGGTGAATTGACTGAACTGGCTTAGGCTACCTTCCAGGCCTACTTCCAGCTATTCCAAACCTGCAAGGTGTGAGGCCCTGGCTGCCCCCGCCATGTCAGCCGCACCCACTGAGCACCTCCCATCCCCAGGCAAGCACAGCTGATGGGGATTTGTAATAAACTAACACAGAAACAGGTAAAAGTTCCAAGGCCTCGAGGGGAAGCTCGGACCCAGAAACTGGAGGGTAACCCCTGCCTGTAGGTGGGGATCACACACCTGTTCTGCTCTGGGTGTAGTACATCCGCAGGTTGTTCAGTCGGAGCCTGGACAGGTGTAAGTGGCTCTCGACAATCCGCTTTTGGCTCTCCCAATACTCCAACCCCTCTAGCTCCATCCATGGCACTGTTGCCTCCATTTTCGGACTCGGGTCGTTGTCAAACTGCAGGAGCTGCGTGTCGTCCACGTAGCCCACGCGGATGAAGTGGGGCTCCCCGGGGCCGGGCTGGGACATCGTGGTGTGAAAGTACATTATGGAGTGGGAGCCTGGGGGAGGCTGAGACCCCACCAGTGTCTGGGTGCGAGGGTGAAGGGGACGGGCAGGGGGAGAGGGCGAAAGTGTTCGTGAGATGGAAAAGGGGCGATGGGAGAAGGGCTGGGCACAGGATAGGGTGGAAGGGAGGAGCAGGATACCCCAGCCGGCCGATGTGTGGGGTTTGGTGCAGGTTGAGGAGAGGGCGGCCGGGGGACCCTTCTCGGGTCCTGCTCCACCGCAGGGTTCCCCTCTCGCTCCTCCCCAGCCCAAGCCATCCCCTCCAAACTTCGCACTCACCTGCCCAGGTCTCAGTCAGGACCAGGGCTCCGGACAGCAGCAGGAGGAAGGTTGGGGGTGGCATAGTCCGGATCCTCCTGGTCTGGGAAGACTCTAAAACCCAATGCAGACTTTACACCCCGAAAACCTTGACGCTGATTGACTTATCCGGATGGTCGTGTACAGGGTGAAGGACTTGGCGCAGCCTGTGATAGGGCAAAGTTGAGATGAATATTCCCTTTGCTTGGCTCCCCACCCAAACACTGTCCTGAGGCCTGAAGCCCTGAGAAACATGACTGAGGAGCTGGGACTGTGTCCCAACCCTCCTGCAGGTGGCTCTTGGCTCTGGCATCTTTGCTTCTGCATTGAGGAGCCTTTCTCACACCGTCTCTCTGAGTCCCAGGGTCTGTTTAGATCAGCGATTCTCAAAATTTTTGTCTTTATGATCTGAATACACTCTTACAGATGAATGAGGATCCACAATAATTTTGTGGGTTATATCTATCAATATTTGCCATACTAGAGATCAAAAATTAAAAAATACTTATTAATTTAGAACGATATTAACAACCCTACATGTTAATAGGAATAAAATATTTTTATGAAAACTTTTTTCCAAAATAAAAAGTATAGTGACAATGTTAGGGGGAGAGGATGTCCTGAGCAAGCTCCACACAGGCTTTGTGGACTCCACCCCTACTCCAGACCAAAGCCATCAAGACATTGGGAATGACAAATCCCATCATCACCAAAGGGAGGGTTGCTGGGACCTGAGGGTGGAGTTAAGCTGACAGGTTTGGTGTAAAACCTGACACGTGGGCGTGTGTTGGCTGCACATGGCTCTTGGCTTGTTGCCAGCTCTCAGCGTGCCATTGGGATTCCAGGTCAGCAGAACTTGTAGGACGCATTCATGAATTTATCTCCCTCTTTTTCTTTTTTTTTTTTTAATTTCTTTTTTTTTTATAGAGGCATGTTTTCTTTCTTTCTTTCTTTCTTTCTTTCTTTCTTTCTTTCTTTCTTTCTTTCTTTCTTTCTTTCTTTCTTCTTTCTTTCTTTCTTCTTTCTTTCTTTCTTCTTTCTTTCTTCTTTTTCTTTCTTTCTTTCTTCTTTCTTTCTTTCTTTCTTTCTTTCTTTCTTTCTTTCTTTCGTTTATACATGCACTGGGTACAGTCAGAAGCGCGGGAGGGTGAGAGAATTCACCAGAGCCAGAGCAGGGAGCAGAACAGGCAGAAGGACCGAAGTACACTGCTGAGGGGAGCAGGGGGCGGCAGGAGAGGTCTGCGCGCCATGCGGGACCCTCCTCCGGTGGCTGGGAAGCAGCCGGGGATCGAACTGCCGCCGCAGAGGCCGCGGGCAGCTTCACAACCCAGCGCTCAACTGCTGCGCCACTGGGGAGGCCCAATCTCCCTCTTTTTCTCCCTGAGTTATTCATTTCTAAATTTCCCCTTCTTTTGTAAATAAACCTTTTATTAACCATTTGTGTGTGCCTGCAGTCAAGCATTAATAAGGCCCTTTTAAGCATGCAGGTGAGGACCCACAGTCACACAATCCATTTCATATGGGGATTGTCCTGTAAAAGTTTGGTGTTCAATGTTGTTGACCAGGTTAAACCTGTGGTTGACCAGCCCAAAGTAACTTTCCTTGCTATGGTCACTGCAAATGCCACTAGGTCTGCAGGACGCATGGTGTAATCTTTGTCTCAGGTCTTGAAAAGTCTACTTTTTTTCCCCCTTGTCTACAGCTCTCTCTTGTGGGTGTGTTTTTGACCAAAGCATGGCCTCAACCATGAGCTTAAACAATTTTATCCCTAGCTTGAGTTCTTTCAGTTTTTTCCAGCCTTGCATTTAAGTAGCCTTTTTCCATTAAATATTATCACCAGTTTTATAAATGTACATAATTTGATAAACCTAGTATATGGCACATTTTTTTTTTACTTCTGTACACATATGTGGGTGGTTTACAAGCCATCCCTACTTTACAATCTTTGCTTCTGGGGTTTTTTTGGTAATGTGTGTAAGCGTCATTTGCTACATTCTTGGTTCTATGAGAGGGAGATGTTCTACTTCACATACTGAGAATGTGCAAGAATGCATTCAGGCTCTTCACTTAGCTATGCAGCAACAAATTCAGGCTCTTAGCTTAGCTATGCAACAACAAAATCAGGCTCTTGATTTAACTATTAAGAGTATGAGGGATGAAAACCATACTGTTTTTGAGTCAGCTTTTAAAAGCATGCAGGATCAAGCTTTTAAAAGTATGCAGGGAGGGGCAGAGCAACATGGCGGCAAGGAGACGCTGTGAGAAAGATCTCCCATTAAAAAAAAGTTAATAGGGAGGAAAAGCGGCAGGTCCCAGTGAGAACTGGGACATGGAAGATAAACAGATGACACCAGCAAACTACCTGAAGAAGAAAGTTGCCATAAAAGAGGACTAGAAGGGCGAAAAGCACAGAACCCTGCTCCCCTCCCCCACCCATAAAGTCAGCACTCTCCGAAGGAAGAAAGGAAGAAAAAAAACAAACTAAAACGACCAACAAGAACAAACTACGCATCAAGCGGGACTGGGAGTGGAAAGGAACTATTTCAGCCACCACACCCCGTGAACTGGAGCTGTGGAGAACCCTGCAGGATTTGCCGCAGCGGTGAGCGAACGGCTCCGGGAGCGAACGGCTCTGGGCGCCATTAGAGAACAACAGAGACACCCGGAGATCCACACACAGCCCCAGGCTGGCTGGTAAGCTTGCGCGGAAAAGTGGTGCGCTTGAAAAGCAAATGCAGGATTGCGGCTGCCCAGGTCACCGCGCCTGCGACCTAGGCTTGCAGGGAGATGCACGGAGGCCCACACTGAGGTGAAAGTCCCTCACTGAGTAAGCAGGAAACCAGGCGCCCAGGCAAGGGAGCAGGGTGCAAAAGGCGCCATTCCTGAGGCCACTGAACTGGACTACAGCCTGCGTCCTGGACTTGAGGGCTTTGGAACTGAGACCCGGGACATGAAATTCAGGGCATGCGTTCTCCGCGACAGTGGGGCACAAGGCAGACACAGCACCCGAAAGCCGTTGAGGTTTACCCTACCATTCCCGCTCTGTTCCCTGTCCCACGGGGTGAAAAAACAGCCCCCCAAGGACAATAGGAGAGACCTCTGGTGTCATCAGCGACCAGAAAAAAAAATCACTAACACCCCATAGAACAGGGAAATTTCTTCAGAAAAGACTGCTTGAAAAGGGCAGAAGGCTCCCAGAGGAGCCAGTGGCCAGCTTGGAAGTTAGCCCACGCCAGGCCCCTTTCCGACCGCGTCTGAGCCCACAGGGGGAGCGGGCACCCACGGCCGGGGCAGACCGGGTGTGCAGAAGAGTGTGCCTGAGACCAGATGCACAGGGACTGCGTCCAGCATTGCCATTTTAGAATAGGGACATTTCTTCAGTAAAGACTACCTGAAACCAGCAGAAAGCTCCTTCAGAAGCCAGAGATGGCTCCTGGAGGAGCCAGAGGGGAGCGGAGAAGTTCACCCAAGATGCTGGCCAGTACCAGCAACACAGGTCCCAATGCATACGACAAATTAGAAAACAGACAGTAGGGAGTAGAAGAACCACACGCAACCTAACAACTACTCAGGAAAAAAGAACACAACAAAAAGAAAACCACCCCCCAGATTGCAACAACAGTAACTTGGAAGAACTTCTGAGCCTTCCAGAAAGAGAATTTAAATTGCCATGATTAAAAAAGTGACAGAACTCATAAAGGAAAACAATGATATGAGAAAAATAATCAACGATCAGAAGAATGAAATTGAGTCCCTAAAGGGGGAAGCAAAAGAAACACAGGAGACCAAGAATTAATGGAGGAACTAAAGAACTCTGGGAAAAGCAATGAAAGCAGAATAGATGAAATGGAAGAACAAATAAGTACTCTTGAAGACACAGAAATAAAAAGAACCAAAACAGAAAAGGAAAGAGAAATACGAAGGAACAAGACGTAAGAAAGACTTCAGGAAATATCTGACTCAATGAGGAAAGGAAATATAAGAGTTATAGGAATCCCCGAAGGAGAGGAGAGAGATGTAGGAACAGAGAAAATATTCCAGGAGATAATGAAGAGAACTTCCCAAATGTGAAGAAGGAGCTGAAAATTGATTACAAGAAGCAAGAACATCAACTTCACGACGAAAGGAAAAAATACAGCAAGACACATAATAGTAAAGCTCCCAAGAATCCAGGACAAGGAAAAAATAATGAAGCTGACAAGAGGGAAGAAACAGATAACATTCAAAGGAAAACCAATCAGGCTGACATCAGACTTCTCTGAAGAAACACTACGGGCAAG